>NC_053166.1:97808149-97828350 GCF_016835505.1 Polypterus senegalus | reverse complement strand
AAATGATATCAAGTATACATCTCAGTATTTTAAATATTCAGAGAGCTGTAATATCATGAATGTAATGGATTCTGTGTCCTGTTGGAAGAAGAGAAAGCCCCGAAGCACGTAGTGATTCACACACAAAGAGCACATAGAAGATCAAATACAAAACAAAGCATTTAACAAGCTACTTTAGTTACGATGGGATTTGAGAAACTAGTAAATTAAACGATTTTAAGATGAAGTTTATGATGTTCTACTTTAATGACAAAATAAACTACGTGATTAAAGTGGAAATTTAGAGGTTAAAGTTGACATTTCGTGCTTTTTTTCCCCGCTGTGTGCCTTTTTTTCTCTGTACCCTAATAAGCTTTCATATGACACTCAGACGGTGGGCTACGACTTGCCTTTTCACATCGACTTTGATATCTGACAACTTCTTTTTTATTTCCGGCACTGTGCGACTTTGTGAACTTGAGCTTTCGAGTTTCTCCGACACGCTATGTCACTCAATCAACTTCCTTTTGGTGTTTATACCACTGTTTAAACCAACAAATAATACGTTTTTCTTTGCCTCAAATTGGTATTCGCTGAAATTCTTCTATTTTCCCCCTGTGCTTTTGCCATTGCCTTTTCACAGAACGCTGAGCTTAAGGGCTATTTATATTGATTTGCATATTCAAAGAGGCGTAATTCTGGGAGGAGACGGGGTGGGACAGCAGGCGCGTGCACGTGTGTTGCATTTCACGCTGACCAGCATTTATGTAGCAGAAGAACGTGGAAGTTGGTGTTTGCACAGATTTATGCATCTGGATTTTTTTGTGCATAAGCAGATTTCGGCTTTTGTCCGTACGCCATGTTAGAGTGTGAATTCTACGCACTGCGTTATGCATGAGGCCCCAGGTGATGTGGGTTTTATCCACACCACTTCAGGGTTTGACTTCCAAAGTCTTAATAACTATGCCACTTTGCTTGACTAGAATGAGTGTGATCTAATTGGAGCATAGCAATATAAATTAGAGCAACTAATAATATTGTAGGGACCCTTGAAGGAACCACACAGGACCCCAGGTAAGCTTTTGGTGGATGCCGGAGCACTTTACTTTATTAATGCAATGCAAGCCCTAATGCGGTTACGCTCTCGTTAGCCTGATGTTAACATCCAAGGTACATCATCAAAACAGGAAAACCACAAGCGCGTATGGCCTCACTTGCTGTTCCAGCTGTCACTCTCACTATTCTGCCTCCGCTATCCCCCTGAATCTCTCCACACTCCTCAGCTAACTCGTTCTCGTTCTGCTCCCACTGCATTGGCAATTATTTTGCCTTATCTGTGCTTCTTGCCCACTCCTGCTGTGGATGCACGGGGTGGAGAAGCACAATCAGTGCTACAAGATTATTCATAAAGTACAATTTTGTCCTCATAGTAGACCACAAACAACTACCCATACATCTCACCATATATTACTGAGCACACAATGCAAATAGTTTGATTTTGTATAAAAATAAAAATGTCAAGGCACAACTTGGAAAATCGGAGCCCTTTTTGTGACTTTGCTAAATCTCTGATGAAACTTGTGGAAGTAACCCCTGAGGAAGACAGAAATTGTTCAATCAATTAGTCTTATTCAGGCACTGGTGAGCACATAGGGATTCATGCATTGCAAGGCAGAAGAGCGAAGTTTCGCTTTTCACTCGGCTTTTTATATTTTCTCCCTCCCCTTTCCCCTTACTTATAAAAAAGCGTAAAATTGTTTACCAAAGTATTTCATCTTATATTGCGCAAATCGGCCCACCGTTTCTGTTTTGTGTATGTGTCAGAGGGGTACTAAAGAAGGAAAGGTCATCTTTCCTTTATCTAACAGGTGCGTTCCTAAATAGGAAGTTGTCCAAGGTCAGCTTACTGTAACCTGTCTTATGACAGATGCCTGTATGAATACCCAAAACAGCTTTGTCAGCTTTTAACCCTCAGTAGCTTGCAAGCAGTTACATTTTCTTTCACAAACACTTGAGGAGACACTTGGGGGGGATTTTTTAGGTTAAAGTCAACACCAAAATAGTGAATCCTACTGCTAGGGCTTGGTAAGTCTGTTGGAAAGTTGTCATATCCACCAAGGGATGAGGCAGTGCACGATCATCGCCATATTTACAAAGTCACATCTTGTGGTGGTGATCATCATGATGACATGTTGGAAAGTAATTTGGCATTGTGTAAACAAACAAAATGAAGATATTATTACACACAAACGTCAAAATCTCACAATCTAATGGAGCCTGCATACCCTCGCACAATCACACATTGTCTCACTGCTATAGAGTGGGATACAATTGGAGTGTTTTACTCTGGACATGTTATAATATACTTAACATCTGTAACTCACTCCACACTAGTAGATTCATAGGATGGCTGAGATTGTTGGGCTGAATGGTCTGTTCACGTCACAATGTTTCTAATATTTACATGTTCTGACACACATCTTTAATTCTTTTTACTTTCATGTATACAAAGTATGGAGAAAGTATAGGAATCGTGAAAAAATTTGACCTCGAGATTTTGATGAATCTTCACGTTTTAGACCTTCCTGAGTTTGTGTGTCAACACGATAACTCGAAAACGCTCTGAGCTGGTCAATGAGATTTTGTACACCTGCTTTATATCAAAAAATAAGGAATCCTATCAACTTTTGGGCCATTTCCAGTAATCGGAAGTGATACTTTACCTGCACACATTTCGGATTTTTTCAGGTAAACTATGGCTATAAATAAAGATATATATTATTTGAATGTTGTGTGGATATTAGAAATGGCGAGAAATAAGTTGATATGAAATTTGAGAAAAATCACGCAACCGGAAGTGCTATTTTAACTGAATACTTTCGCAAATTTTCAAGTAAACTATGCTTATAATTTACAGATAGCGGGATTGGCTCCAGCAGACCCCCGTGACCCTGTAGTTAGGATACAGCGGGTTGGATAATGGATAGATGGATGGATTCAAATTTTGTATCGATATTTATAATGATAAAAAACAAACAGATATGAAATTTGAGAAAAATTACTCAACCGGAAGTAGTATTTTTTTTAAACAACCATCTGAATTTTTTGTATCATGGAAGTATGAATGTGTACACGATATTAAAAACTATTCAATACAACACGTATTCTTTCAATATCTATTACTATCATTAGTTTAACAATAATGTGTAATCATTGAACATGCCATGTAAATATAAATATGTAATGGGAACAATAAGCTGCTATGTCCCCGTCGTGCTCCTGGTAATAAAATTTATATTTTTATTTATTTCCGCCATCATTATTACAATTAAATCAGCGTTTCTCAACCTTTAAGTATTTGCGACCCGAGTTTTCATAACAGTTTTAATCGCGCCCCGCCCTAACATTTTTTTGAAACGTAGATATATATTTTATTATACCTACTTAACTTTTATCGACATTTATCTTACTCTATATTTATTGTTCTAGTATCAGAATGTAGTTTAAGTGAATTTGTTTTGGTTTCAACAGATGTTTTTTCATATTTTTGATTCTTGTTTTCTTTTTTTCACATCTCCGCGCCCCCCTTTTTGTTACTTCGCGCCCCCCTAGGGGGGCCCGCCCCACAGGTTGAGAACCACTGAATTAAATGCAATTTTACCGATAGCAATTTATTGCAACAAGTATTATATAATACTAACACTTTTTCTATGTTTTTAGGTGACTATAACTCTTTTTACTTTCCATGTAATCGAGGTAATGCATATACAATTAATGAACAAATTCCACCACCGTTTCCGACCTCTGTAAGTGTGAAAATATTTTAAATATAAAGTTTGATCATAAATAGAGATAATTGACTGTGTATCGATGTTATCAATTAGTTATGATGAGAAACAAAGAGATATGATATTTGAGAAATATTGCACGACTGGAAGTGCTTATGATGACCTCTTCATCTATCTCCGTATTTGACAAAGTCGAGCGGAGCGCACTACCGATTTTTGTGCATACAAACCCATAATTAAGTCAGACCTCACCAAACAGCAGAGAAACACACAAACATTCCCGTTTCCTGAGTTGGACTTCAATGTTTCACTCCAGATGATTGTGCTTTTGTTGTTTCCGCTTGCCTGCAGGTGAATGAGATCCTTATCACCCTCGATCTAATGGAGTGCACGCACACTCGCACCTTGTACCTTTCTGGGGGACAGAGGAAGCGTCTTGCAGTTGCAATGGAGTACATAAGGAACCCCCCAGTTATGTTTTTGGATGAGCCAACGAGGTATTTGCTGATTTGGAAGCGTTCACTTTTGTCGCCTCCTCAACACCTTGGTGTAACATGTTATCCCTTCTCCCATTATCCCTCCAGTGGTCTTGATAGTAATTGTTGTTTCCAAGTGGTTTCCCTCTTGAAGTCTTTGGCGCAGGGTGGGCGCACAATCATCTGTACCATTCACCAACCAAGTGCTGAGATCTTTGAGATGTTTGACAAGGTGAGTCTCTCTGCTGCCTCCAGAGGCCATTCTGTATGCTGCATTTGACTCTCGGCCACAGGGCACGTTTGTTCTGCTCCTGAACACAGCTACCCTTACAGTCTGAAGTTTCCTCAATTTATGTCTTTCTGCAGGTATACATCCTATGTCAAGGCCAGTGTATCTACGATGGCACCGTACCCTACCTCCCCACATTCCTCATGAGCTTTGGTCTGCACTGCCCTGCACACCACAACCCGGCTGACTTCAGTAGGTATCTTGCGCAGACCCCGGATTGGCACAGCTATGTCTAACTTGCCAGTCAGATCACTGAGACGTTCTATTTAATATTCTCAATGTCTTCTTTTTCTGTTTCCGTTATGTCTTCTAGTTATTAAAGTGGCATCAGGAATATATGGTGATATGACCCCTACCCTTGTCAATGCTGTGAAGAATGGCATGAGCACCACAGAGCAGCAGAAAAGCATTAGCAGCAGAAAAGAGTCCGTCTCCCCCCATCACAGTCAATATCCGATTGAGAGCACCCCCACAGTATGCATGTAAACAATAGTTATAGGCTCGTTGTGGTCCAAGCACTGTGAAGTGATGCTAATTGTCTTTCTGGTTGTGTCACAGCAGGATTTGGACCCCATGGAGAATAATATGTATGTTGCCAGCACCCTCACCCAGTTCTGTATCCTGTTCAAGAGGTCCTTCATCTCTGACTACAGAGATCCGGTAAGACACCCATATTGGACGTCCCTAACGTTTCTCTTATCCCCTTCGTGTCTACCTGTCTATGTTGCATTTTCTGACTGCCAGCCTGTCTCCATTCTCTTAGCACTCATCCTAAAGTTGTCAAGCACAGAGAAGTCAAGATTTTTTTTCTTGAGCAGGAGTTTAATTTATTCAATCTTTAGACAATCTGGGAAGACCCCTGCACCTAATGAATTTGTTCACTATGTCAAGTACACTACCAATGAGCATGTCTGAGACCACTTTAAAATATTCTATTGGGATTGGGTCAAGGATACAAGTGGAAGGTTTAAGTTGAGAAATGTAATCTATAGAGTTTGGGTCAACCTACTTCAGGGAATTAATGTATTTCTCTAAAAGGGAGCTCACCGAAGGTTCGCCAGAATTTGTTTTGGAGGGCTTCTATTATGTTTCCTTCTAATAGGTTTTTTTTTTTTTTGCTCATAAAATGTGGAAAAATTCTCACCAGTTCGTTCGTTGACTGAACTGGGTTTAGAAGACGACTCAAGTGTAAACTAGGAGCCTTAACTACATGCTGTGGACCACTACACTCCTAAACCCCAGGCACAAGTTCTGGGTTGAAATAATAATTTATTTTATTATTAAATAACTGCAATAGATTTCTCAAAGTATGCACAAGAACAATATACTTTTTTCTATTGTCTAATTTCCCCCTCCACACCTCCCAGGTGAGATTTGTACGTCCTCCGCACCCGATTCCAACTTTCCTGGATTGAGTCGAGTGACCCCAGAGCACTTATGGTGCTAGGGTATACCCTGCTGAAAGTACTTCCGGTCTCAGAATTCTCTGAAAGAAGGGATTGCAAATCCCAGCAGCTACCCCTGACAGCCCCACAGAATGTAACAGGGCTGCCCTACAGGATTACAGGTCCCAGCATGCCTTGTGGGTGTCTGTGAGGGAATCCTAACCCAGGGATGCTGCCATTTAGTGTACATTAGAGCAGAATCACACCCCAAATCTACCATTATCATGGCCCTCCAACAGGGATGCCAGCATAAGTATGTCTGCTAAGGATTTTCCTTCCTTTCTTCCCGCCAGGGGTGTATTATCCTTTAAACAAAATAAGCACCTGCTTAGGGCATCAAGGGAAGGGGGACACCACAGTAATTTTCTCGATTTACCATGGACCGTATGGTGCAAAACTGCAAATGGTGCAGGATTCTACATTGCAAATTGTGTGTTGTATATACAACAATGAAAATGATAATTGTAAAAATAGAGGTTAATGATATATATTTACTGTATCTTTGCAACAAACAACTGTCCATATGTTTTTTGAACTTTAGAACATTAGAACACTCTAGACGAGAACAGGCCATTCAGCCCAACAAAGCTCACCAGTCCTATCCACTGGTTTCCTCCAAGAAAACATCAAGTCGAGTTTTGAAAGTCCCTAACGTCTTACTGTCTACCACACTACTTTGTCTCTTATTCCAAGTGTCTATCGTTCTTTGTGTAAAGAAAAACTTCCTAATATTTGTGTGAAATTTACCCTTAACAAGTTTCCAACTGTGTCCTCGTGTTCTTGATGAACTCATTTTAAAATAACAGTCTAAATCCACTGGACTAATTCCCTTCATAATTTTAAACACTTCAATCAGGTCTCCTCTTAATCTTCTTTTGTTTAAACTGTAAAGACTCAGCTCTTTTAGTCTTTCCTCATAATTCATTCCCTGTAGCCCCTCAATCAGCCTAGTCGCTCTTCTCTGGACCTTTTCTTGCACTGCTATGTCCTTTTTGTGGACTGAAGAACAAAACTGCACACAGTACTCAGAAATCTTGGGAATACAACAGAATTAGAATCTGATAGCTGCCTCACAGTCCACCGAGACTCACATAGTCGTTCTTGTCTTGGTCATATCAGTTGTCCCGGTCAGTCGTCCGCTGAGGGTGAGTACAGCTCATATATGGGGGCACCAACATCTTTTAAGTACTTAAGGGACCCTAAAGGTCTTAATCCGGCCTTGATTCTTGCTTTATTCTTTTTTTATCTTTCAAATAGATCCATCCATTATCCAACCGGCTATATCCTAACTACAGGGTCATGGGGGTCTGCTGGAGCCAATCCCAGGCAGCACAGGGTGCAAGGCAGGAAACAAACCCAGGGCAGGGCGCCAGCCCAGTGCAGGGTGCACACACACACGCGCACAAACTAGAGACAATTTAGAATTATCAGTGCACCTAACCTGCATGTCTTTGGGAGGAAACCCATGCAGACACATGAACATGCAAACTCCACGCAGGGAGGACCCGGGAAGCAAACCCAGGTCTCCTTATTTAAAGGCAGCAGCACTACCCACTGTGCCACTGTGCCACCTTCAAATAGATCAATTTTTATAAAAATAGGATTGAAAACAAATCACCCTCCACCCCTAAGAAAGAGAGCATGGCCAGCAGAGTAAAACTTGGAGCTAGTAAAAATAAGGAAATAGATTAATTAATAAGTTAATAAACATAAATGGAGAAGAAAAAGAAAAGGGGAGATAATCTGCTTCCTCAGTGCGTTAAAAGCTTATTCTAAAATGTTATTGATTAGATCCTGCCAGGTTTTGAAAACGTTCTACACAGAGCCTTAGTGAGAATTTGATTTTTTTCAATTTCAAATAGTAAAGAACATCAGATACCCACTGACTTAAAAGAGGTGAGTTAGGATTTTTCCAGTTGAGCAAGGTAAGCTTACGTGCCAATAATATAGTAAAGGCAGTCACAGTTTGTTTGTCCTTCTCCACTTTAAGCCCCTCAGTGAGCCCACCAAACACAGCTGTTAGCGGATTAGGAGGAATTGTGAAACCAAGGCTGTCTGATAGGCATTTACAAATTTTGGTTCAGAATGATGTTAATTTGGTGCAGACCCATAACATCCAGGTTAGATCTCGCTCTGGAAACATTTTGGACAATTTTAAGCGAGACAGATGTGCTTGATATATAATTTTAAGTTGAATAATTGTATGCTTTGCACATATGGAGCTCGTATGAATTCTCTGCATTGCTACCTTCCACTCCTTTTCTGAGATACTGAGTGAGAGATGCTTTTCCCACTGTCCTGCTTTTTCTTCCCCGGCCTCCTGGCCAGGCAATGGACTGGAACCAATCCTGGCAGGGACACCAGCCTGTGCGTGCTGTCTAGGACAACGCAGATGTATAAACAGCACCATGTTTCCAAAATAGTGAATTTTGAAGACAGGCTGGTTATGCAGGAACCAGAATCATGAAGGAATGGCTGAATATAACACAAGAAGTGCAAAATATCTGTAGTGCATCTGTTCATCAGGTATGTCACCCCACTCAATGAGAATATTATACTCACCCTGCCTTCAGTGCATTATGTTAATGCACTGACACGGGCACAGTTCTCCTTCTGTCAGCAGACTCTCAGTTTCTCTGCTGTGACATTGACCAAACATTGTCACCTAGTGATTAGCCGAATATTGACATGCTGATTGAATGAGCCGCCACAAGTGTAAATGCATTTTGTTCACTGATGGAGTATGTGCTCTACATTGTGGTCTGCACGCCGGCTTCAGGAGGTACGGTAAGTATTAACAGGGCTCACCTCGTCCCTGTATCTTTGTCCAGTCCATTCTTTTCCCTTTAATTTGCAGAATCTTCCCTTTTCAAACTCTGATTTGTTTGTCTTTTTAGCTCTTCTACACATCGGCTCTCTTTAGTTTGATTTCTGACGTGGTCTTATTTCTGTCTCTTGCCCAGATGCTGACTCTTGTGAGGTTTGTGTTTCACATTGTGATTGGCCTCCTGTTTGGATTGGTGTACCTAAACATTGGAAATAACGCACAGAAGGTCTCTTATAATCTGGGCTTCATCTTCCTCTCTGTGCTTTTCATCGTGTTTACTGCACAAGCCCCTACAGTCCTCACATGTAAGAAAATCATATGAAACGGGGAGAAGGCCCCGATAATGCAGAAACACAAGTGGCTGATCTTTGCTTTTGCTTTCTCAGTTCCTATGGAGATGTCTGCTTTGACAAGAGAATACCTGAACTACTGGTACAGCCTCAAGGCCTACTACCTAGCCAAGACCATGTCAGATATGCCCATCCAGGTGAACTGCTACCCAGTAGAATATCCCCATGAGCAGACCGTATCCTGTGTTCTGAAGGTAATTCATGATGTTTTGTTTTTCATAGATCATCTGCCCAATCATCTACTGCTGCATCGTCTACTGGATGACCGGCCAGCCTCCTGAGGCCAAACGCTTCTTCCTGTTCACTATTATGTTAACCCTCACAGCACTCATGGCCCAGTCACTGGGTCAGCTCATTGGAGCCATGTGCAAGTCTTTGCTGGTATGTACCTTTTCATGTAAGCTTTACACAAATGTTATTACTGACCTCATCCTGCCAAAATTTGATTGGATTTGATAAACTTCATATAACATGTGATGGTCTGGGTCACCTCCATGCTACCTCATTGCTTCCAGGAGACTCCTGAACCATCAATAGTCATGAAGTGTGATGAGCTGGGTAAATGAGGACACACACTGTCAGCAAGGGGTTAGTGCAAAAGTGGCAAGTGCTTTTATTAACGTCCGTAAATAAACAGTGTCCAGACAAAGAGTAGATGACAAAGAAGAATGTCGTAAAAGAATTCAAAAACATTGGCGCGATACACATGCAGAGCTGCAGGTTAGAGATAATAGAAGTAGGAAAATACGAAAGCCTCAAAAAAAGGATAGTAAAGATTGCATTAGCGCAAACAAACTGAAAACATTACTCGGTGAAATAACGGAACAGCTAAAAGAGATTGAATAGTGTTTGAGGATGCCTGGGGGAGATGAGAGACAAGGCAGTGAGACAAAAGGACAACTGCTGTACAGGCTTTTAAATTTTCAAAGTGCTGCATGAGATGGAGAGCATGCGGCACGGCAACAGCAGCAGCAAGCCAGCAGCTGATCATGGTAAAACCTGGTGATCAGGTAAAAAATAAAAAACTGTATTTGTTTCCGATTGTATTATTGTATTACTGTTTTCAAGGTGGTTTCGGAGGAGCGACCGTGTCTACTTAGGTGCGTTCAGCCCCTCTCTTCACAACAGTGCATAGCACAGTTTGAGGTGGCATTTGAGCAAAGCGAGCAGGGGGCAAAGCCCCCTAGTATATATATATAATATATTCACCAGCCACTTTATTAGGTACACTTGTTCAACTGCTTGCTAACGCAAATATTTAATCAGCCAATCACATGGCAGCAACACAATGCATTTCAGCATGTAGACATTGTCAGGACGACCTGCTGAAGTTGAAAGTGAGCATCAGAATGAGGCAGAAAGGTGACTAAAGTGACTTTGAACGTGGCAGGGTTTTTGTGCCAGACAGGCTGGTCTGAGTATTTCAGAAACTGGTATTTTCACACACAACCATCTTTAGGGTTTACAGAGAGTGGTCCAAAAAGGGAAAATATCCAGTGAGTGGCAGTTCTCTGGGTGAAAATGCCATGTTGGTGCCAGAGGTCAGAGGAGAATGGCCAGACTGGTTCAAGCTGATAAAAAGGTGCAGTAACTCAAATAAGCACTCATTACAACCGAGGTATGCTGAAGAGCATCTTTGACCACACAACCTTGAAGCAGGTGGGCTACAGAAGCAGGAGACCACACCGGGTGCCACTCCTGTCATTTTAGTACAGGCAACTGAGGCTACAGTTCACACGGGCTCACCAAAATTGAGCAACAGAATACTGGAAAAATGTTGCATTGTCTGATGAATCTCAATTTCTGCTGCAACATTCGGATTGTGGGATCAGAATTTGGTCTCAACAACATGAAAGCATGGATCCATCCTACCTTGTATCAACAGTTCAGGCTGCTGGTGGTGGTGTAATGGTCTGATTGTTATTTTCATGGCACCCTTTGAGCCCCTTAGTACATATTGAGCATCATTTAAATGCCACAGCCTACCTGAGTAGTGTTGTTGACCATGTCCATCCTTTATGACCACAGTGTACCCATCTTCTGATGGCTGCTTATAGCAGGATAATGCACAGATCTCAATCCAATAGAGATCTCCAATGGGAGATTCATATCATGAATGTTCAGCTGACAAATCTGCAGTTTGTCAATTTGGACCAGAGGAATGTTTCCAGTGGGCGGCACGTTGGTGCCTCGCAGTTAGGAGACCCGGGTTCGCTTCCCGGGTCCTCCCTGCGTGGAGTTTGCATGTTCTCCCCGTGTCTGCGTGGATTTCCTCCAAAGACATGCAGGTTAGGTGGATTGGCGATTCTAAGTTGGCCCTAGTGTGTGCTTGGTGTGTGGGTGTGTTTGTGTGTGTCCTGCAGTGGGTTGGCACCCTGTCTGTGGTTTGTTTCCTGCCTTGTGCCCTGTGTTGGCTGGGATTGGCTCCAGTAGACCCCCGTGACCCTGTATTCGGATTCAGCGGGTTAGAAAATGGATGGATGGATGGAATGTTTCCAGTACCTTGTTGAATCAATACTACAAAGAATTATGGCAGTTCTGAAGGCAAAAGGGAGTCCAACTGGATACTAGCAATATATACCTAATAAAGTTGCTGGTGTGTGTGTATAAATATATATTATAAAAAAATCCTGGGATGAGACATGACTTTTTCAGAGAGATACTTTCATGTCACGTGGGAGAAGACTTTGTGCCAAGAGATTTAACCACACCCAGAGCCGGAAATAAAAGACAGAGAGTAGATGATAAAGTAGAACGTCGTAAAGTCAAAAATGCTGGTGGGATACACATGCAGAGCAGGTTAAAGATAATGGAAGTACTAAAATTCGAAAGTCTCAAGAAATGATAATAAAGATTGCATTAGCACTAACAAACGGAAATTATTATTCAGTGAAATAACAGAACAGTGAAAAGAGATCGAATATATTGTTCACATTTAAACTTTAAGTCGGAGACTTGTAGATCGTCTAATTCATGTTGCCATAAGGGAAAAGTAGTTTGTCTTCCCAATGAAGATGCGTATCTGCGAGAATTAAAAGATTTGTTGTTTGGTGAAAGTGAAATCCACATACGCGACCGGCAGAGGGGGTTGGTGATCGAAGCCCCCTAGTGTGTGTGTGTATATATATATATATATATATATATATATATATATATATATATATATATATATATATATATATATATATATATATATATATATATATATATATATATATATATATATATATATATATATATATATATATATATATATATATATATACTGTATATACAGATAGATAGATAGACAGATAGATAGATACTTTATTAATCCCAAGGGGAAATTCAATATATATATTTGTAGCTAGTAATCCACAAAGGGACAAAATGAATCATGTATCTTAAAATGATTTTTTTATTCCTAAGCTTTAGACAACCTACCAAGTTTCATCATCAGAGGAAAATGATAAGACATAAAGGAATCAAAGGCAATATGAGGGGGCCGAAGTGTCGGGGGTGGGATCAAAGAGGTGGGGTTTGGAAGGTGCTGGTCGGCTGGTCGTAAAGTCTTTGTTATTATTTAGGTGTCCTTCTTTTTAAGCCTGCATATATTGGGTTGATGTCCAAATGTCTGTCTATTAAACTTGCATCCTACACTTTCTCAAAGTGGCCTGAGTCGACTGCCACACATTTTCACCAGTAGCTGTCCTTTCAAAATTCTGTTACTGTGAGTGTGCAGCTGATATTAAAAGAAGCTAAGTGTGTTCTTTCTTTGGTGTTTATTTTCCTTTATTCATCTTAGAAACACTGCTGTACCGATAGGGAAGGATATAATAGTTTATATTGTTTTTATTTTTTTTACAATTTATAAATTGTAGATGCCTTACCTGAGAAGAGTTTGAAAATCTTGTAGTTTTTGTAGTTATTTTTGTGAATACTCCTTTCTGAGTATGTATTTATGTAGTGTCTTGAGTTTCCAGTTTGTCTGGCCCCGATGAATGGGTTGAGTCCCGAAACGTGTTGGCCTGATGGACAGTGATGTGAATATTCATTGTCAGAAGTTTAAATCCTGGATACTGTGGCTTTGATGACCACCTGGACAGTGTTACTTATAATTAAGGGTTGTTTACCTGACCTGATATAATTTGGTGAATATGTTTAAGATGTTGGAAGCCTGTGTGCTCAGGTTATAATGTTAAAAAAATGTTTGTATTTGTAGTTAAGAAAAGTACTGGTGTAACAGAGGTTGGCTGAATTAAAAATGTTTTGACCTTGTTGTTCTTTATGAAGTTTCAGAGTTAGTTTTACGCCAGATGTACATCTTTGAAGTGTGACCAACATGTTCTGTTTTGGTCTCATCTGACCATAAAACCTTCTCCCCCATCTTAACTGGTCTTTCTCATGCTTTGTAGCAAATGCCCTACATGCTTTTATGTGGATCTTTGTTTAAGGAATGGCTTCTTTCTTGCTAACATTCCTTAGAGACCTGTTTGATGGAGAGCTCTTGGAATTGTGGAGCCCTGCACCTTCACTCCAGTTTCAGCCAAAGAGCATTGCAGATTTCTGAGAGTGGATTTTTATTCGCCTCTCTCAGTCGACATCTTGTTCTGATGTTTAGTTTGGTGGGACAGCCTGCTGTAGTAAGAGTCTAAGGGGGCTGTGATGAACCTTCCACTTTTTGATGAGGGATCCAGCAGGGCTTAGTGGGACATTAAAACTCTAAACCTGCCTTGTGCATTTCAACGACTTTATTTCTACCATCAGCAGAATGCTCCTTTGGCTTCATTTCTGCAGTGATTGTCCAACAAAGACTATGACCCTTACAAAGGGGCCTTTTTATATCCAGAGAGAGAGTTTTACCTAATTATATTTAATTATGACTGTCAGGTTTGTGTCGTTTGTGATTGATTTGTCATTTGTATAAATCTGGAGCTTATGAAGCACAGACATCTAAATACTTAGGCAAATGTGAACCTCGGAGTTTTTCTTCTCCAGTTAAATATCTTCAGAAAATGGTTTATTTTGATATATCTATTATAAAAAAAAATCTTGGGAGAGAGACTAGGGAGACAAGACGTGATCTTCTCGGAAGACAATTTGACGTCCCGCGAGACAAGGCAGTAAGACATTTAAAACAAGTTCACGGACATCTAACCTCACAGTTGTTGGAATGCTTTTGGCAGACAGACATCATGTGATCCCATCTCGACAAGCGACAAGCAGAACACGCATGTCACCAGCAGCAGCAAGCCAGCATATGATCCAAGCGCATCTCCTCAGTGTGCATTCATCTACCCCCCACCCACCACCCCTTCACAACGCGAGCAGCAGAGACATGAAGTGGCAAAAGGACAGCTGCTGTACAGGCTTTGAAATGATTGATGTGCAGTGCGACAAGCAGAACACGCAGCTCGCCAGCAGCAGAAAGACAGCAGCTGAACAAACGGCATCTCCTTAGCATGAGTTCTGCTGCCACCCCTTCACAATGCACGCAGCGTTACGTCCTGTGAGACAGAGATTTAACCACAGCGGGGCCGGAAATAAAGGACAAGTAAAAATAAAAGTGAAAATAATGCATATGTAACAATTCCCATGAAAATAACAATCTCTTGAATTTGTATATCCTGTAAAACAAACCCCCTAGTGTGTGTGTGTGTATATATATATATATACATATACTAATTGTATTATAAAATAAAATATTATATCATTCCCTATTGATATGGCAGTAATTTTAAGATCAAGAATGAAAAACACTAAAGAAAGAACACACTTAGTGTCTTTTAATATCGGCTGCACACCCACAGTAACAGGAATTTTCACAGGACAGCTACTGGTGAAAGCGTGAGGCAGTTCTGGGGTTCTTGCAGTCAGCTCAGGCCACTTTGAGAAAGTGCAGGAGGCAGGTTTCCTCGGTACACATAGGAGCGATGTCTTCCATCTGTCCGTAGGTGAGCTCTACTGTTAAGTGCATTTGCCAGAGCTTTAGACTTTTTCTTATGGTCTTTGTGTACAAAATAAGAACATGATCTTGCCAAACATGGGATTCATTCACAGGGACACTGTAGACAGCAGACAGTGACCCCCTGTCCATATCTATGGACCATCACCAAACAGGGAGCAAGCACATCAGCATGTTTTAATAGCCTGCCTGAGTTGTCTCCAGTCATCTTTTCCCATCGCCCTGTCAAGTTACATACATATTTTTATTTATGGCCTCAGTTCCCCATTTTAAATAAAATAATGTGTATGAAATAAACCTCACAGATCACACTTCAAACCTTTGGCTACAGGTGTCATACCGGTGAACCGATAGATATGAAAGACACTATATAATATATATTGATAGATGCATAGATAAATGTGAAAGGCACTATAAGGTAGATAGATATGAAAGGCACTATATGATAGATAGATAGATATGAAAGGCACTATATAATAGATAGATATTAAAGGCACTATATGATAGATTGATAAATGGATAGATAGATAGTATCATATCTATCTATCATGTAGTGCCTTTCATATCTATCTATCTATCTATCTATCTATCTATCTATCTATCTATCTATCTATCTATCTATCTATCTATCTATCTATTATATAGTGCCTTTCACATCTATCTATCTTCCCCTTCCAACAAAGCAGCATTTTCTGTCACTTACTGAACACTTAAGTCAATTTAGCTCAGAGTGATGTGTTAGTGGAGGCAGTAAGCTCAGTTGACATTCGATGGTCTTTCTTCTTTCTCCCAGGTCGCCGTCATTATAGCTCCTAGCATAGCCATTGAAGCGTCCATCTTCAGCGGCTTCTTTGTCTCTTATAACACAATCCCTGTATACCTGCGGTGGGCTACGTATGTGTCCTACATGAGGTGAGTGGAGTGCGGAGCATTTAGTGGCAGTGATCTTAAGAGTCAAAGGATGGCCTCTGATTCTGTTTGCTCTCCCAGGTACAGCTTTGAAGGAGCCATAGTGTCCGTCTATGGGATGGGTCGGCCTAACTTGGATTGTGCTATGGACCCCTGCCTACGAGAGAAGCCTGAGACAATTCTGAAAGGGCTGGACATGGAAGATGCTGAATTGTACCTAGACATCATTGCATTAGTCCTCATCTTCCTCTTCTTGCGGCTGGCAACGTTTTTTGCGCTGCGTCACAGGCTCAAATCACAAAGGTAGAGTAAGAAAGAAAAATAAAAGCAAAATGAAGTCCGCTGGAGCAGAAGAATGGTTAGTGGAGCTACTGAATTTCAAAGCTGTGGAGGTCTGCAGCTGGATCCATCTCGAATGATCTGTTGCCGGCTGCAAATGGAGCCATGAGTCTGTCGACTTTTGCTATTTTAGGAAAGTTTATTGCAAATATTTGTTATTACAGAGGCAAAATTAACCCTTTAAACTCAGCCCCATTGTTTTGGACCCACCGGCGAGATCAAACAATACTGCAAAATCAATTATTTCCTCATTATTATAATTAAAGTACAGTGTTTTGCCATTAAAATGCCATATTACCTGCTAAAAACTAAAATCATTTCTTCTCTCAGAGTTGACTGACTGTCACAGCAGCATCTGCCCCGGCTTGAGTGTCCTGATTCAATTAGCAAACAATTTGATGCACAGACTACTATTTACTGAGTGACCGGGTGTTTCAACATTTTAAGATGTCACCACATTCCACTTTTTTATCATGCTTTTTTTTTTTTCGTGTGCAGAATTGGCGCTGTAATTTCTTTCCCAGCCATTTTTTTCCTGCCCTTTAAAATGATCCATGAGTTACGTGTCTTCAGTAATGGATGTGTTTGCGATGGATACTTATTTAAAAAGAGTAAAAGTGGAGAAAAAGAATCCTTTTTTTTCTGTTTGTTTTGGAATGCTTCTAAAACAGTAAAATTAGTGTAAAAGAAAAAGAGGTGGCAAGAAAAGAGTTGGGGTCACCAGCCTAGTCACCCCATCAATTGAATTGTAAAACAAAAAGAAAAGCACGCAATAAACACAGAGACATCTTTTCAGACGTGAGTTCAAGACCAAACTGTCAAGGAATGGCAGAACTTCCGGTGTTCAGAAGAGGCGGGTCCAGGTGGACCAGCACCGGACGTGACATCAGAGGTGTTCCAGCTGTCAATCATCCGGTCTGCAGAGGGAGGAGGGAAAAAAGGGAATTAGGGCACAGCGCCAACCCCTGGAGCGGCTGTGGAATTGCAGCCACTAGAGCCCTTCCGCTGTCCCCAAAGCGCACACACACGACACTACAGATATTTTACTAGTAGATGTCTCATAACAATGTTTTTTTTTTCTGGGTGTACCTGACACATTCACTTCCTGTTTTGTAGTGTTTGATAGCTTATTACACCACCGCTAGAAATAAGAATAATATTTTAAGTGCAATTTTTTTGGTAAAAAACATTGCAAACTATTCTGCTGTACAACATAACATATTCTCCAAGTATAAAAATTATGAAACAGAAATGTCTGAGGTTGAGGGGTAGAACATGACTATTGAGTGAAAGATGATGATGTTATAGACAATTAAACCATAGCAGAAAAAAAAAATGAGGCTGAGTTTCAAGGGTTAAGAATACAATACAATGCAGTACAACTGTATAGCACCTTTCACTGAGTGAAATTGCAGAATACTGTGAACAATTCTCAATTAAAATATGAGTGTAGATCATACTCATTTATAAATACAGAACTGGTGCATATATAAATGCAGATTTGTTAAAACACGCAAGAAACAAAGTACTGTAGAAACTGATTAAACAGAAATGTAAGCCAACAATATCTGTTGTAAGAAGAAGCAACAAAGCCAATATGAACTTTTGGGAGATTTAACTCTGTATACTGGAAAAAAAAGGGCAAAAAAAGAAAAAAAAACAACATTTCAAGAAGTGAGTTCAGGTGGTTTTATCTTCTGGGGGTCTGTGGAAGAAAGAGAGAAGGTGTTAGTGCCCATCACGCCCCCCGGTTTAGCGTATCCATACATTTATTTAAAGCCATTGGTTGCCTCCCAGGAGCGTGTGTGTGACGCTCTCCATCAATTAACTGAGGAACTATGGCCAGTTGACAATGTTGGAGATTAAAATTGCAAAAGAGAACAAAATCACAGTCCTGGAGACCTCGGCCAGCTGGCTGCCCACCTGTTCCTGGGTTTTCTATAGTGGGGTCTGTGCTGGCCCTCCAATCAGATGAGAGGGTCTTTAAATGATTCCAGCGGTCCTTTATCCAAGATGATACACAGGAGCTCCAAGTGTCATGCAGTGTGGACTCGTTATTATTAGTTTTAAGGACTTATAGTTTTATTCATTAATTCACTATTCAATTTTTTTTGTGGTGTATCTGAGGTTCTTTTTTTTCCAAAACCTTTTCTGCAATACTTTGGTAAAACTTGCCTGCTTCTGAGACATGCTCAAAATGTTCATTTGATGTTCTGTTCCAAAAGACCATTCCCTAGATTTCTGTATTAATGCGATCTGAGCTTCCACTGAGACACAATTTACTAAATTAAATAAAAACACAAATGTTTGAAGTCCTAAACATTGACAATCCCTTCTGTTAACATCTGTGTGCTCAGCTATGTAGTAACTGGTATAAACTCCATTTTTGAACCTGCATTTTGGTGTCATGGTGGCACCATGGAGGAGCTTCTGCCTTGCCATAAGGAGACTGGGATTTCCATGTTCTGCTTGCATCTGTGCCGGTTTCCAACAGGTGCTCTGATTTTTTTCTCACAGTCTACAGACATACAGGTTAGGTGAATTCTGTGCATGTTTGCCCACTTTTGGACTGATGCCCTTTCTGTTGTTCCTACCTTCTGCCTGATGCTTGCTGGGATAGACCACTGCCATCTTTGCCCTGGATGGATGGATGGGAAGAACCTCCTTTACCAACAGTATCCTCCACCAAACATTTCGCATAGCTGCTTATTTGACTTTCACCATGAATTTGTCTGGGTGGCTAAGTTGAACAAAAGATGGGCTGGAAAGGACTAAGAAACCAGAACTTTGGTCACTGCAGGAACAGCACCTAACCTTCATTCAACAATGGTGCCTTCATTCAAATTCAGAGCAAAGAGGACAACTTCCTAGTTGTATCCATGACAGCAAATCCAATACTTGAGCCTAAAAGTACTCATAGATGTCTTCATAGATGCCTTTCTTTTTCATCATGGATTTTTGGATTATCCTTCCTTACCACATGCTTTGAGTTCATTGACACTGGTGGGATCTGCTTGCACGAACATCTCCCCATCAGGTTGGGCTGCAGAGGATTTATAGACCCCACTGTGTGTGTATATATATATATATATATATATATATATATATATATTATGAGGGCCGTTCAGGAAAAAGATTGGTTGTAAATATATACATTGGTTCAGATATATTTATCGGTTCGGATACATTGGTTTGAATATATACATTGGTTTTAATACATCCGTTCAGATATATATTTCGGTTCAAATATATACATTGGTTTGATATATTGGTTTGAGATATATAAATTGGTTGATAGATCCGTTCTGATATATATACATTGGTTTGAATACATCCGTTCAAATATATACATTGGTTGAGATATATATATTGGTTGATATACATTGGTTTAAATATATATATTGGTTAAAATAGATTGGTTTAGATATATACATCGGTTCAGATACATATATTGGTTCAGATAGATCGGTTCAGATATATACATTGGTTGGGATTTATGGGCAGGCACAACGCGGCCACCCATGTTTAGCATCTCCCTTTTGCTTCATCATTGCTTCAACACTGTTGTAATTATTGTGCACATTTTATACAAGCAGCATACGCTTGTCTGTCGAGTTTTGTTTCGTAAGCCCTATTTGTTGGGGGTCCTCGATTTCAAAGCACTTTTTTTCCTTTCATTATTTAAAACACTCACGCAGATACCCGCCTCTTCGCCTCGCTCCGCCCCGGCTCATTGTACCCGCCTCACTCGCTCCCTCTTGTCCCACCCATGACAGATTCTTCTCAAAAGCAGAGTTACCAGAAAGCATTAATCGCAACCACAGTACCTCCCATTTTATCACCTCATCAGACGCT
>NC_053166.1:97760850-97807649 GCF_016835505.1 Polypterus senegalus | reverse complement strand
ACTATTGCTGCCATTTATCTTATTGATGTGCATTTATGTTTATTAAGTCATGTATTCTTGTTTGAAACTCTTCTTTAATGCACAGTCTTGAAGTTTAGTAGAAGTTTAGAGTGTCTCACTACAATATTGTACATCATGTATAACTTCATGTGACAAATAAAATTAGATCTCAGTTCCAATAACAGACAAACACAACCAGGAAGGTGGCAATGGAGGAAATGTATGTTTAGAATCCAGACCTCAGTCCAGGGGTGACATCTGTGGCCTGACCTAAAAGGAGAAACCCATGCAAGGAGTCCCACAAAAATCAATGTGCTGAAACTGTGTGGCGAGGAGAAAACTCTGAGGACCAGCAGCTCCAAGAAATCTTTGGTTCAAGTTACGGATGGTAAAGGGGGTTCATCCTTCCCATTTCCTAACTCACCTATCCAGGGTAGAATTGCAGGGGTCTATCCCAGCAAGCACTGGGCACAAGGCAGGAAAAACAGCCCTGGTAGGATTCACAAGAGGGTTAAATTCAGCAATACCAATCCACCTACCCTGCATGTTTTTGGACTGTGGGAGGACACAGGAGCAGGCAGACATGAGGAGAACGTGTGAATGCTGGTCTCCTTACGGCAAGGCGCCACCATGAAGGAGGTTCTACCGGTTACTCAATAGACTTGAACCCTCTGATGGGACTGTGAAAGTTCAGAAGTACAATTATTTGTGTCTTTATTAGTTTTAGCAGATTGTGTTTGTCTGTTATGTGACTTTGTTGAAGATCACAATCATTTTTTTATGTGTAATTGATGTATAAATCATGAAAATTGTATTTTGCAACTGAATATTGATAAACATTCTTAATATGTCACAGAAGGAGGCAAACTCATTGTAAAATAACTTTCAAAGAAAAAAAAAAAAACTTTGTGCCTCAGAAAATAAACTTTGCACTATTCTTTAGTGAATCAATGAGTGAAACTATTAGTCCATAAATCTAAACTTGCATGATAAGGCAGAAGTCCACAGCTCAACAGATGTCAGAATCTCATGGCTCCAGTTGTCAACTAATGTGTCATTCATCAACAGAACGTGGCATCACTTGTAGGCAGTCAGTTCATTCACAGGATGTGTAACAGAGAAAGCAAATCAATTCAAACTTGTACTTTGTGAAGATCCATTCAGATGTAGGTGGACCATTCTTGTGCTCCAGTGGACTTCAATTTGGAAGCTCTCACTTTCTCCTCAATGACCGGACCTTGTAACACAGAACGAAATACGTTGCCAGACGCAAGCAGAGGAAGTACAAGACCAGCACGGTGAAGACTATTGCCAGCTCATTCTCATAAATCTTGTGCTCGTTCAGAATTGTCTCAGGCTTCTGTAGTGGGCAGATGCCCTCAGCACACTCCAGGTCAGCACGATCCATACCATAAAGGGACATTACAATTCCTCTAAAGCTATACCTGGAAGGACACACAGAATTAGAAGCCATTACTGGACTCCAAGATACCTGTCTCCGAATGCTCTGCACTCCACTCACCTTATGAAGGACACATATGTAATCCAGCTCACGTATGAGGGAAGCTCATTAAATTGGCCAAGAAAACCACTGAAGATGCACATTATAACATCCACAGTCCACGCTGTAATGATGGTACCCTGGAAGAAAAAAAGACCATTACGAGGCGAGGGTCTAGATTAAGACTAAAACACACAAATGCTCCCATCCGCTGTTCGGAGGCCCTTGAACCCAACACCGTCGATAGTTATAACCGAGGTGAGCTAGACAGTGAGGCAATAACAATAGCGCAAGGGGATGATGTAAAAAGTGTTAAAGTGCTCATATTAAAATAGTCATCAAAACAAAAACAGTGTTCAAAGTATTGTGCAGTGGTTTCCAAAAATTCTTCAAATAAATAATCCATAAAAGAAAAGTGGAGGTTAAAAAAAAACAAAACCGCAAAAACAATCCTTTAAAAACGAGGTTAAAACGTTCATCAGGAAGCAGTCTTTTCAAACATTAAAAGCCCGGTGTCTTCAGCGACTCCTCTATCAGTCAATTTGAGCGACCGCTACCTTCAGCCCCACTGAATGTTGGCCAAACACTCCCCTCGTGGGCTCTCTTCTCAGCTGCCTGCTTTCTCCCATGCGAGCCTTATCTCTCTCTCTCTCTCTCTTTTCCTGCTTTCTTCAGTAACCTCCGTCTCACTGTGGTGTTTTTTTTTTTTTAATTCTTCTTCTTTTACTCCGTTCTTCATCCCCTAACCGACTCGCGCTTCTTTATATTGAGGTGGGGCACTGCAGCTACAGCACATTAGTAGCCTCAGGAACAATCATGGATGTGGACAGTCCCTCACCTGTGCACTAGGCGAGAAACGCCCACACCGCAGATCGCCCGAGATCTGCTACAGCCACCACGCCCCTTCACTAAGCCGCCTCGAGCGCGGTGATTATTTATTTAAAACAACTGGATTCTGCTGAGAGAGCTGTGGACCCGCTATACCACTCTCCTCCATTAACTGGCAGCTACACTTCCTCCTCACCTCACTTACACCACTTCAGTTTTACAGACTTGAATAAGTGAGAGAAGTCTGGGGAAAAAGTAATCAATTCCACCACCAGCTCCTGTAGAGAGCCATTAGTGAACTACACATAGCAGGCAAAGATACAGCACCGCAGAAACAAAGTTTATTTACTTTATAACAGCTGCATTGTGGTCTTCAGGGTGACGCAAGTAACAACATTTCTGTAAGGTTAGATAAAAAAAAAGCACATACCGTCGAAGACTTGAACATTGCTCCAATGAACTGGCCCAGTGATTGGGACACAAATGCTGTGAGGATTAAGACAACAGCAAAGAGGAAGTAGCGTGAGGCCTCTGCAGGCTGGCTGGTCATCCAGTAGGCAATACTGCAGTAGATGCATGGGTAGATGACCTGTGAAAAAACCCACCATGAGTTACTTTCAGAACATAGGATACTGTCTGGTCATAGGGATATTCTAGTGGGTAGCAGCTCACCTGGAAAGGTATATCTGCCATGACCTTGGCTAGGTAGTAAGCCTTGAGGCCGTACCAATTGTTATGGTGCTCTCTTAACACAACAGACATCTCCAGAGGAACTGAAAAAGCAAAATCAAGAATCACCCACGTGTTCTTTTCTATATTATGACCGTCTTCTACTGATTTCTTCACTTTTCTTACATGTAAGGACTGTAGGGGCTTGTGCTACAGCCATGGTGATAAACAAAGAGAAGAAAATGTAGCCCAGGTTGTAAGAGACCTTCACTGCCTCATTTCCAATTTGGAGGTACACAAGACCAAGCAGGATGCTGGCAAGAATGGTCACGATGAACCTCAGAAGAACCATGTTCTGGGCAAGAGAGAGAAAGACAAGCAAGTCAGAAATGACAAGAGAAAAAAGGCTATGGGAGTCAGATGTGGGTGACTTACCAATTGTTTGTTGTCGGAGATGAAGGACCTCTTGAGTAGGGCACAGAACTGAGTGAAGGCACTGTTGACAAACTCATCACTCTCCATGGGGTCCACGTCCTCCTGTGACAGAATCAGAAAGACAAGTCAGCATTGCTTCACAATTGTTGAATCATAACAAGCCTACAACATGGGTTTATGTGCATACCATGTTGACACTCGTGATTTGGCATTGGCTGGGATCGGAGGAGGAAGACTCTTCTGCGTTGGTAATGCTTTCCTGCTGCTCTATGGTGCACATGCCACTCTTCACAGCTCTGACAAATATAGGTGCCGTTTCAGAGTTCTTTGCTGCCTCTTTAAGCACTAGAAGACATAACAGAAACAAAAAAGAAGACATTGAACAGATTAGACAGAATGTCTCAGTGATCTGAATAATAAGTTAGACATTGCTGTGCCTACAAGTTACATACTTAAGGCAGCTGGGCTGCAGTTTGTGCGGCACTGTTGACCAAAGTTTGCGAGGAACGTGGTGAGGTATGATACGGTGCCATCGTAGATACACTGGCCTCGACATAGGATGTATAGCTGTAGAAAGACACAAATTGAGGAGCCTTCAAACTATAACTATAATATAACTTTGTTCTGGAGCAGACCCTCTGCCTTTAACACACTGGCTATAGAATCCAGCGCCAGACTTCTAGCTTAGGGTCAAATGCAGCATACAGAATGGCATCTTCAGGCAGAGCAGAGACTCACCTTGTCAAAAAAATTTAGGATGTCATAGCTTGGCTGGTGAATGGTACAGACGATTGTGCGTCCACTCTGTGCCAAAGACTTCAATAAAGGAACCACTTGGGAACAATAAACATCATCCAGACCGCTGAAATGATAATGGGTAATGGGAAAATAGAGAGTTAAGAAGCTACTGCTACACCAAGTTGTTGAGGTGCCACAAAACCTGAACACCTCCAAATCAGCAAATACCTGGTGGGCTCATCCAAAAACATAACTGAGGGATTCCTTAGGAGCTCCAGCGCAATTGAAAGAAGTTTCATCTGCCCCCCAGAAAGTTTGTGAGTTTTAATGTCTGTGCATTCCTTTAGATGAAGAGCGATAAGGATTTCATCCACCTGCAGGCAAGCAAAAAGGAGAAAAGCACAATCCTCTGGAGTGAAATACTTAAATTCAACTCAGAGATTGTAAGTGTGTGTGTTTCTCGACACTTTTAACTATGGATATGTGCTTAGATACACAAAAAGAATGAAAGTCGGTGTGTGAATTGACTGGTGTGGCGTGATTATGAATCTAAGTGAATCAGTGCATGTCCAGAGTGTATAAGGTGAGACATAATGTGCATCATGATTAAGTGCCTGGTTGATGCATGTATTCACAATGTATGCATGTCACCTGTCATGATTAACTCACCATGTCTCTTTTCACAGCTGTTGTTTCTTTCACTGTCATGTTGGCAGTAAACTGCAGGAGTAAAAACACAAGCAATGAGCAAGGAGCTTTAAAAAAGGGGAATGTGTGCTCACTGCATGAGGCTTACCATCATGGACTCCAGCACAGTGAGATTGGGAAATAGGCTGTGAAACTGTGATATATAACAGGACAACTTCTTGAAGGTTCGGCGCTTCTGCGGCTGACCATTCACTAGGATCTGACCTTCCACCCCTTTCTTTCTGTAGGTAAGAAAATCAACGAGAGGATTCATTAAATATATATATATATATATATATATATATATATATATAGTACAGGCCAAAAGTTTGGACACCCCTCCTCATTCAATGTGTTTTCTTTATTTTCATGACCATTTACATTTGTAGATTCTCACTGAAGGCATCAAAACTATGAATGAACACGTGTGGAGTTATGTACTGAACAAAAAAAGGTGAAATAACTGAAAACCTGTTTTATATTCTAGTTTCTTCAAAATAGCCACCCTTTGCTCCGATTACTGCTTTGCACACTCTTGGCATTCTCTCGATGAGCTTCAACAGGTAGTCACCTGAAATGGTTGTCACTTCACAGGTGTGCCTTATCAGGGTTATTTAGTGGAATTTCTTACTTTATCAATGGGATTGGGACCAGCAGTTGTGTTGTGCAGAAGTCAGGTTACTACACAGCCGACAGGCCTATTGGACAACTGTTAAAATTCATATTATGGCAAGAACCAAGCAGCTAACTGTGTAAGGGCTATTTATTTATCTACCAATGTAAATGGTCATGAAAATAAAGAAAACACATTGAATGAGGATGCGTGTCCAAACTTTTGGCCTTTACTGCATATATATCACTCACTGGATGTTTTCTGTTTTCCGCACCAATCAGTTTAAACTGCTGTGTGTGAAAGTCCCCAGAGATTAGCAGTTATAGCCTCTCTGGTAGCAAAAATCACGTCATAGTCAAAATCACTGAGATCACATCTTTACCCATGCTGGTTTTTGATGTGAACATTAAGTGAAGCCCCTGACCTGCATCTGCAGGATTTGATACATTGCACTGCTGCCTCATGATTGGCTGATTAGACAATTGCATGAATAAGCAGGTGTACAGGTGTTCCCAAGAGTTTGCTCAGTTAGTGTGCACACATAGATGATGAAATGCACAGAGACACACAGTGAAAGGCTGATATACACAACACATCACTGACATGTGTAGCATACAAACACTTGTCACTAACTTACCGCATCCCTGCCAGGATATCCATTAAGGTGCTTTTGCCAGCTCCACAGGATCCTATGATGCCAATCAGCTCTCCACTGCAGAACTTTCCAGAGAGGCCATTGAGGATTATCTTGTGACCTGTGTTCAAACATCAAAGGTTGACACCATAGTATGTAGTGGGCACCTTGTTAGTTCAGGGTAAATATGTCCTAGAGGATGTATGTACACTGTAATTAGTTAGATGGTACTGTTAGGATCATACTGGTGCCATATTAAACCAGCTACTATATTCTAGTTGTGAGGAGCCCATGACGTCCATTCAGTTTTGATGCCTCTGCACCATGGATTCCTACACAGTCTTACTGGCACCATTCCTCTCAGTGTGGATGTTGCACAATCTCTTAGTGTCGGCCATATTTTTCTCTGGGTGCTCAGTGAAAAGCCAGAAACATGCAGGACAGATTAACTGGCTGCTCTAAATTGATTTTACATCAGTAAATGTTACTGTCTTACTGGTTTTCTCATTTTTTGTCATTTGCAGAATTTACACTTGCTGCCTTGTTTGTCCCTTGTCTACATTTCCTGTGATTTTCATCCTCTGTCCATGTCCCTAGAATTACTTGTAGAGGGCTCTCAGGTGTTTGATAAGGTGTTTAAGACCCCTGCTGTCTTAGCCAGATTGCTATGGCCTGTCGAGGCCCGTTGCTCCTCAGAGACCCAAGTTCGATCCCCCACTGGGGAGAAAGGGTTATTTTTTTTCTTTTTAACCATATAAAGTGGTATGCACTGTCAGTCAATCAGTCAGTCAGTCAGATCATTGTATTTTCATGTGGGATGCTCCTTTTATAATATTTTTAACAATTCAGTCTGCAATTAACATGAACAGGTGTCTTTATAACTGTTATTTTTAAAATCCATAAGAGATAGACAGACAGAGCACTGCATAATAGACAGACAGATAGAGAAGTCACTAGATATAGAAATAAACAGGGAAGGCACTGTTTAATAGATATAAAAAAAGAGCTAAGCTGATAGATAAATAGATAGGAAGGAAAGGCACTGTATGATCGGCAGATAGGGAAGCTGCTATATAATAATAAAATTACTATTACTATATACAGTAGATAGACAGGGAGTTCACTGTATAAAAGACAGAAAGAGAAAGCACTACTAACTGAAAAATGGTACAGCCTTTTTATTAATCAACAAATACTTTAGGAAGGCAAGCAGATAATGAGATTACAAGTAGATGTGCAAAGCACTAGACAGACAGATAGATATGGAAGACACCGTATAGCATATACAAAACTGTCAGAAAAAAAACAGGATATACAGTAAATAATATACAGGCAGAGAAGCCACTAGACAGATAAATAGACAGACATGAAAGGCATTATATATGACAGATAGAAAGGAAAGGCACACTATATACAAAGCAGGCAGGGAAGCCAAAAAGTAAAACTATTATTACTACATAGACAGACAGAGAAGGAATTCACTGTATAACAGGCAGACAGCAAAGGCACTATATAAAAAACAGAAAGAGAAAGCACCAGACAGACAGATATCAGCATTAGCAAGATATTAATTTTATTATGTATTTATTTGTTTAATTATTTATTTCTGAGATTTATGTAAATAAAATAAATGAAAAATGCTTCAGCCTGTTTATTATTTAACAGACGCTACAGGAAAGCAAGAAGACCATTAGAGTACATATAGATCTGAAAGGCACTAGATAGACAGACACATAGGAAAGTCACTATATAATAAATATGGGATGCTCTTTTTAAAATATTTAAAAGTTGAGACTGCAATTAACATGAACAAGTGTCCTTATAACTGTTCTTATTTTTAAGTTATGTAAGACGTTCAGTGTCAGACAGCATTGAATAATACACAGACAGAGAAGTCAGTAGACAGATAAACTGGGAAGTTTAGTTTTACTTTTTGGCTTCCCTGTCTGCTTTGTATATAGTGTGCCTTTCCTTTCTATCTGTCATATATAATGCCTTTCATGTCTGTCTATCTATCTGTCTAGTGCAGGGGTCCTCAATCACGGTGGTCCTGGAGAGCCGCAGTGGCTGCAGGTTTTTGCTCCAACCCAGTTGCTTAATAAAAAGCACTTATTGCTAAAGTAACACTTCTGCTTCACTTTAGTGATTTTAAACCCTTATTGCTTAGTTTTGTCTTAATCAGCTATTTTAATTGCTCCTTATTATCAATAACATGCAGATGACAAGAGAGAGCAGCATTTCTCCATTTCGCTTATTTACATTTACACCCGTGTGTATTTATCTGCACTATTGAGTTTAATTAAATACTTGGAAGAAAAATGAAGAGAAAAAAGTGAAGGACTGAGAATTACTCGTCCATTTTAGCCTTCAAATCTTTTGCATGATAGAAAGGGAAAGAAAATCTAGGATATGAGAATGACCTGACATAGCAGAGTTCATTTCATTTCATAGCTTGTTAGTGCTTTATTGGCAAGAATTGCTTTCTAATTAAGCAACCAGGTCAGAACAAAAACCTGCAGCCACTGCGGCCCTCCAGGACTGGGATTGAGGACCCCTGGTCTAGTGGCTTCTCTGCCTGTATATTATTTACTGTATATCCTGTTTTTTTCTGACAGTTTTGTATATGTTATACGGTGTCTTCCATATCTATCTGTCTGTCTAGTGCTTTGCACATCTACTTGTAATCTCATTATCTGCTTGCCTTCCTAAAGTATTTGTTGATTAATAAAAAGGCTGTACCATTTTTCAGTTAGTAGTGCTTTCTCTTTCTGTCTTTTATACAGTGAACTCCCTGTCTATCTACTGTATATAGTAATAGTAATTTTATTATTATATAGCAGCTTCCCTATCTGCCGATCATACAGTGCCTTTCCTTCCTATCTATTTATCTATCAGCTTAGCTCTTTTTTTATATCTATTAAACAGTGCCTTCCCTGTTTATTTCTATATCTAGTGACTTCTCTATCTGTCTGTCTATTATGCAGTGCTCTGTCTGTCTATCTCTTATGGATTTTAAAAATAACAGTTATAAAGACACCTGTTCATGTTAATTGCAGACTGAATTGTTAAAAATATTATAAAAGGAGCATCCCACATGAAAATACAATGATCTGACTGACTGACTGATTGACTGACAGTGCATACCACTTTATATGGTTAAAAAGAAAAAAAATAACCCTTTCTCCCCAGTGGGGGATCGAACTTGGGTCTCTGAGGAGCAACGGGCCTGCTGTGCACTGATTGGCTGAGCAGTCTGTGTCAACTATCTGTGACTGGCCGCCGCCCGCGCCCGACTTGCTTAACCTCCACCAACCAGGCAGGCACTTCACTTCAATTTGTTCATGTATAAACATAGTCAACAATAGCTTTTTCCCATCTGCCATAAACTAGTTGAACTCTGATATAATTTTTATTGAACATGTACAATACGTTATGTTGGCACTATGTAATATACTGTTTACTAGTACAGCATGTGCAATAATGATGTACTATGTGCTGCTGTAAATCTATGCAATAATAATCCGTCCTGGTTACTTGAACACTTAGCACTGTATATGGCATCTTGTTAATATTTTGAACATATTATTCAAATGAATCTGTTTTTAGTTATTTTGCATCTATTCAGTGTATTGTAATCTATTTGAACTAATTGCCATTTGGATTTTAAATGGACCTTTGGCACTGTTACATAAGTCATTTTGTTGTGTTCCACAGTGACAATAAAGTGCTTGAACTTGAACTTGAGATGGACAAATGTGTTTCATTTAAGCCGATGCTGGCCATTCCAAAGTGAAGTTATTTTAGTAGGCCACATTGCAAGCATAAATAAACACTTTAGTGATGCTTTGTAAGTGTTATTAAGACCAAAAGACGCCATTGATAAGGCCTTGTTACATAACAATATAGGAGGAACAGAGGCATTCTCAGTGCCTACACTAAAATGTTTCTAAAACAAAAAACACAGAGAGCCTTGAAGGGACATCAATGTCCAACATTTAATCACAAGTCACAAAACTCCTAATGCACTTGTTAGTCCCCTGCTTTTGACATTTATACAGCCCACCAAATAAAAAAAAATAAATTTGCGTGAGGTGAAAAATACAGAAATAAAACACAGCATGAGCTGCATCCAGCTAAGAAAGAACACTTTAAAATTCAGCATTTGTAAATTGCAGCTGAGCTGTCAGAAACATTGCTGATTGGTTTCAATATAAATTTCAGATGTACTGTCTACGTACCTTAAACAATCGAAGGATCGAGGAATCTCCATATTCTGAGACCAGAAAATCTGATCACAACTGCAGAACTGCCATTATAGCCCATTATCTATTTAATGCACATGAGTGCATTATAACTTAAAACTTACCATGGAAACAAACCTTAATCGAATGACATAAACTTAATGAAAACAGCAAGATTATATTCAAAAGGGTTATCTTGAACATCCATAATAAATCTGCAAGTATAATTCAGCAATAGAGGCAAACATTTCTTATTGAACTCTAAATAAATGAAAAGCTTCTGAGAGCAGCACTGGACACAGTTCATAACAGCCACAGGAATAGCCAGCCATGTTGCATGTATGGAGGCTACACTGAAATGCACATTTTAATGAAAACAGCAAGCTTGTATCCGACAATGGTTTGCTTAAATGTTCTTAACAAATAACATCTTCTGCAAACAAAACCAACAGCAACAGAGCCACATATTAGGAGGACCAACAACAAAAAAACAAAAAAACAAGCACGTTATACCAGACACGGAAACCTCCGGCATTAAATACGTTTCACAAGGTAAGCAGAATAAATGAGAAGCTTTTGACAGCTGCACAAGACACCATTAATAAGAGCGTCACAAGCACAAGCAGGGGTGGTGCAGTGGGTAGCGCTGCTGCCTCACAGTTGGGTGACCCGGGTTCACTTCCTGGGTCCTCCCTGCGTGGAGTTTGCATGTTCTCCTTGTGTCTGCGTGGGTTTCATACCACAGTCCAAAGACATGCAGGTTAGGTGGACTGGCGATTCTAAATTGTTCCTAGTGTGTGTGTGCCCTGTGGTGGGCTGGTGCCCTGTCTGGGGTTTGTTTCCTGCCTTGTGCTCTGGGATTGGCTCCAGCAGACCCCTGTGACCCTGTAGATAGGATATAGTGGGTTGGATAATGGATGGATGAAAGCACGAGCAGGTAGTTACCCACTTTAGAGTTTTTATATAATATATTGAGATTAACTTAAGACATTTCAATAAAAATAGCAAGTATGTATCCAAAATAGTGAGCTGAAACATTGTTAATAAATAAAAATCTTCAGCAAGTAACATTAATGACAACACAGGCTCATATTGGGAGGGCCAGCATCAAAAAAGCAGACCCCATCAGACAGGAAACTGCCAGGATAAAGCAGGCTCCGCAGTGCAAGCTGAACAAATCACAAACTTCTGATAGCTGCACAGGACACCACTGATAAGAACATCACAAGCATGAGCAGGTAGTTACACATTTTAGAGTTTTGATAAAATATATTGAGATTAACTTAAGACATTTCAATAAATAAAGAAAAAATAAACAATAAAGTCACATATTGTGGGGGTCAACATCAAGTAACCAGGCCCTACCACACAAGGAAACTGGCAGAATACACCAGGCTCCACAATTTAAGCAAAATCAAATCACAAACTGCTGACAGCTGCACTGGACACAATTCATAACAGCAAAAGAAACAGTTACACATCTTGTGCATTGGAGACTATACTGAGATTAACGTGCAAATATTAATGAAAAAAAGAAATCTTGTATCCAAATTGTGAGCTCAGACATCCTTAAATAAATTAAATCTGCAAGCATAATCAACAGCAACAGAGACTCATACTGGAAGGGCCAACAAGAAACAAGCAGACCACACCAAACATGGAAACTGCTAGAATACAGCAGGCAAAACAAGCAAACAAATCACAATGTCTGTGACCTGCACAGGACACCACTGATAAGGACAACAGTACAAGTACAAGCAGGTTTTTGCACATTTTGTGTATTTAGACACTATTATGAGATTCACTTAGGGCAGGGGTCCTCAATCACGGTGGTCCTGGAGAGCCGCAGTGGCTGCAGGTTTTTGCTCCAACCCAGTTGCTTAATAAAAAGCACTTATTGCTAAAGTAACACTTCTGCTTCACTTTAGTGATTTTGAGCCCTTATTGCTTAGTTTTGTCTTAATCAGCTATTTGAATTGCTCCTTATTATCAATAACATGCAGATGACAAGAGAGAGCAGCATTTCTCCATTTAGCTTATTTACATTTACACCTGTGTGTATTTATCTGCACTATTGGGTTTAATTAAATACTTGGAAGAAAAATGAAGAGAAAAAAGTGAAGGACTGAGAATTACTCGTCCATTTTAGCCTTCAAATCATTTGCATGATAGAAAGGGAAAGAAAATCTAGGATATGAGAATGACCTGACATAGCAGAGTTCATTTCATTTCATAGCTTGTTAGTGCTTTATTGGCAAGAATTGCTTTCTAATTAAGCAACCAGGTCAGAACAAAAACCTGCAGCCACTGCGGCCCTCCAGGACTGGGATTGAGGACCCCTGACTTAGGTCAGTGTTTCCCAAACTCGGTCCTGGGGGTCCACTGTGGCTGCAGGCTTTTGTTCCAACCCGATTCCTAATCAATGACAAAACCTGATAACACTGATCTCATTTAATTAGCTGCTATTATTTTTCTTTTATTTCGACATTCAGAAAAGCACAGCAGCATGATTTTTACATTTATAAGACATTTAAAAATATTTCTGCCTTTGCTATTGATTTAAATACTTAACTCTCTTTTGTTGATTTCATTATATTTTGCCTTTCTCTGTGCAGTTTTCCCCCCTTTGTTGTATCTTATTAATAACAATTAAAACTAGCAGAGCAGACACCCTGGCCAACAACACTGAATAATCAAAGGCTGCAACTACTTTAGCATCAGACCCACTAATTAGTAAATAATGCATTAATTAAACAATTAGAACACCTAGAAAAGTAGAATGAAAATCAAGATGAAAAAACTGTTAAAAAGAAAAATCTGCTTTGTACATTTTAATATATATATATTTTTTTTTAGCAAACTTTGTTTTCTAATTAATATATTGTTCCCTAAACACAGAATTTGGGAAATATCAGTTCACTTAATTAGCCCAGAAGTTCAATTAACAACAGAAGCTGGTTGGAACAAAAACCTACAGCCACAGGGGGTCCACCAGGACTAACATTGAGGACCCCTGACTTAGACATTTTAATGAAAACAGCAGGATTGTATCCAAAAATGGTTTGCTTAAATGTTTTAACAAATAACATCTTCTGCAAACAAAACCAACAACAGAAGAGTCACATATTAGGAGGACCAACAACAAAAAAAACAAAAAGCAAGCACGTCTTACCAGACACAGAAAACTCTAACATTAAATCCGTTTCACAAGGTAAGCAGAATAAATGAGAAGCTTTTGACAGCTACACTGGACATAATTGATAAGAACATCACAAGCATGAGCAGGTAGTAACCCATTTAGAGTTTTGATAAAATACATTGAGATTAATTTAAGACATTTTAATAAACAGCAATCTTGTATGCAAAATTGTGAGCTTAAACATTGTTAATAAATAAAAATCTTCAGCAAGTAACATTAATGGCAACACAGGCTCATATTGGGAGGGCCAGCATCAAAAAAGCAGACCCCATCAGACATGGAAACTGCCAGGTTCCACGGTGCAAGCTGAACAAATCACAAACTTCTGACAGCTACACAGGACACCATTGTTAAGAACAACCCAAGTACAAACAGGCAGTTATACATTTTGTGTATTTGGAAACTGTATTGAGATTATTTTGCACATTTAAATGAAAGCAGCAAGCTTGTATCCAAAACAGTTGTCTTCAATATATTTAATAAATGTAATGCAGACTCATACTGTGAAGGTCAACATCAAGCAAGCAGGCCTTACCAAACAAGGAAACTGCCAGGATGCAGCAGGCCCTACAAAGTGAGAAGAATAAATCCCAAGCTTTGATATCTGGGCACCATTGATAATATTGTGGGGGTCAACATCAAGTAACCAGGCCCCAGCACACAAGGAAACTGGCAGAATACACCAGGCTCCACAATTTAAGCAAAATAAAATCACAAACTTCTTACACCTGCACTGGACACAATTCATAACAGCAAAAGAAACAGTTACACATCTTGTGCATTGGAGACTATACTGAGATTAACGTGCAAATATTAATGAAAAAAAGAAATCTTGTATCCAAATTGTGAGCTCAGACATCCTTAAATAAATTAAATCTGCAAGCATAATCAACAGCAACAGAGACTCATACTGGAAGGGCCAACAAGAAACAAGCAGACCACACCAAACATGGAAACTGCTAGAATACAGCAGGCAAAACAAATCACAAACTTCTGATAGCTGCACAGGACACCACTGATAAGAACATCACAAGCATGAGCAGGTAGTTACACATTTTGTGTATTTGGACACTATTATGAGATTCACTTAGACATTTTAATGAAAACAGCAGGATTGTATCCAACAATGGTTTGCTTAAATGTCCTTAGTATAATCAAAACCTTCAGCCATTAAAATTAAGAACAATAAAGCCACATATTGGGAGGCCCAAAATCGTACAAGCAGGCCCCATGAGACATAAACTCCCAGGATAAAACATGATACAAATTGTGTGGAGAATAAATCAGACACTTCTGAGAGCTGCACAGGACACAACTCATAACAACTGGAAAAGTCACACATTGCATATTGGACACTTCTTGAGATGTACATTTTAATGAAAACACTAATCTATTATCCAAAATGTTTAGCTTCAACACCTTTAATGTATAAAATTGCTTATAAATACGACACTCAATGATGCGTTATTCTGATTACATAAATCAATCTGAAACAAATTTCCAGAAGTGAAAACACTATTGGAGGCAATGTTAACACGGGGGGTGTGTGTTGATCTGACACAGGGGCTTGTTCTAATAAAGTTATTATAAAAAACAGACGCCGAGAATTGCCCCGCAATAAAGTGGTTCTTCAATAAATGTACTTTACTGTATTGCAGACCCCAAGACAGGTAAGAATAACTCTGTGGCGCCGTACTTCTTAAGCACTCGCGCCGTCTGTTAAGTGGCATTCACTACCCCCCAGTCAGAGTGCTGGCAGACCCCCGTATTCTGAGTGGTTTTACAGAACGGGTGGCGCTGCGTATGTGTGTATGGCAGGGGTGCCGACACTTTTTCGGCTTGCGAGCTACTTCTAAAATGACCAGGTCGAAATGATCTACATATATATATTGGGGTGCCAAACAGGCAAATACACTGATTCACTGAATATATAAAGTCAAAGTCAGAATATATAAACTCATTGAAACGACTCAGGCACATTTTTAGTAAACTAAAAAAAACTGATATAAGTTAACAAAAACGTATTCCGAAAAATAAATGAAAAAAACACTTCGGTTAATGTTTTGAGAATGATGCATGTGCCCTGCCCAGGATTGGTTCCTGCCTTGCGCCGGGAGTTGGCTGGGATTGGCTCCAGCAGACCCCCGTGACCCTATGGTCAGATTCAACATGTTGGGAAATGGATGGATATTTCAGCGCTGACTTTATATATTCAAGTTTTGACTTTAAATATTCCAACGCCGTCTTTATATACTCAGGTTTTGACTTTATATATTTGGGAATGACTTTATATATTCCAGCGCTGACTTTATATATACCGACGCTGACTTTATATAATCAAGTTTTGACTTTATATATTCGGGAATAACTTTATATATTCAAGTTTTGACTTTATATATTCTGACGCCGACTTTATATATTCAGAAAATCAATGTATTTGCCTGTTTGGCACCCCATATATATATATATATATATATATATATATATATATATATATATATATATATATATATATATATATATATATATATATATATATATATATATATATATATATATATATATATATAATCTGAGTATACTTTATACATAAAATGTATGTTGTTGCACCTTGCATAACTGAATAACCTTTATGGCAATAAATTTATGGTCACTACAGTATTTGGATTTAATAATCGTCATGTGGGAAAAGGCTGACTCGCATAAATAAGTACAGCCGAATAATGCAGTCAAGGAGCTTTTGAATTCAGCCGAGTGAAAAATGACAGCTGTACGATTAACTGAGATTTTAGTTCCCTCTCCTTTTTCTTTCTCAGATCGCTTTTCGGAAGGAAGTCAGTTTCGTAGTTTTTATGAACAGTTCGAAAATGACTTTCCACATTTTCCTTCTTTGGAATAGCAATGATTGACAGTTCAGACAAACGCACTTCGATTGTGGCATTGTGAGAAAAAATCCTCTTCCAATTCCACATCCAGCCCATACCCTCCCCAAACATTTTTTTTAAATCCCTTCTTTAGTCGATATAAATTGGAAGGCTAACTAGATCACAGCCGGAGTTTTGCAGTAACTCGCGCGTTTGATCGTGCGTGCGGGATGACCAGTGTGTTAGAAGAGAGAAGATCTCAGACTGGCCGCCCTGCATGTCAATCAAGTGGCAAATGCCATAGGGAGGATATATGATAGACTAACGTTTTAAAAAAAAAAATCTACCTGCACTTCCTTTGCGATCTACCGGTCGATCGTGATCGACGCATAGGGCACCCCTGGTGTATGGCATTATTGTGTCCACCTTTCTGGAGTTAACTTTGCTCCTTTGCATTTTGAAAATATAAAAGTATGCCAATGTGCCTACCTTTCTTGACAATGCCGGACCTCACTGGCACCGAGTACGACACGCCTTTAAACTCCAAATCCACCGCCAAACGTCTGCGCAGGTGTGTCATGGACGGCATCCCCACCGCGACGACTCCCCCCTCGTTGGGTCGCACGACGTCCCTAATCGCGGGCTCTTGGGTCAGTTCTGGGCGCGCGGCGTCTTCAGGCGCGGGCTCTAGTGTCACTTGGGAGCGCGCAGGGTCCAGAAGCGGGAGCCCATGGGTCACGTGGAGGTTCGTGAAGTCAAGAAGTGGCAGTTCTCGAGTCCTTCTGCTGCTAACGGAATCCTCCGAAAGGAAGCGAATAGACACAAGTTCAATCGCTTTCTCGGCCATGTCTGCGTCCATCAGTGGTGGTCGAGTTTACCACTGAGACGAGTAGCGCCAGGCTTGGCAGTGGTACCCAGAAGTGATGGCAGGCCAGAACAGAGTCGGACTACGAAGTTAGGTCTGATCTGTGGAGTCTTCCAGCTTCCCAACGAAATAATCGCTTCGGCTCTCTCATATAAATAGGAGCAGGACACAATCAAGGCGGATGGGAGGCAAACATACAAAATGAACAAAAATGAAACATTTTAAACATATGACGCCATATTACCAGCACTAACTGGTCTGATCTGGTTAGCTAGGTACTTGTTATGCGCCTTAGAACATGAAATGAAAGGGTAATAATGTATTTATTTATTAGCAGATAAGGATACAAGAACACATCTATTGGGATTTAAAATGACCTTGATTCACCAATAACATAACAAATATTGTAACATAAAAAACAATTTTATTTGCCAGGGTCACTCTCTGAGCAAATTCTTTGGCACACTATACTGATACTGTTTAGGGCCTCCTTTTGTTCTCAAAAAGCCTCAGTTCTTTGTGGCCTGCGTTCAATACGATTCCTTTGAGTTTCGTTCCCGTTTTGACATGTTTCTGCAGATTTGCCACCTGCCATTATAAGATGGGTGAATGGTGGTCATGAAGGGACATACATGGTCACCAACAATAATCCAGTAGACCATGGCATTCAAGCCATGATTGGTTGGTAATAATGGGCCCAAAGTGTGCCATGAAAACATTCCACACACTATTACACCACAACTAGTGGACTCTAAGCTAACAACTTCCCGACAGTGTTCAGAAGCCATTAAGAACAGACTGTTAGGATATATAGCACGATGTGTGGAGTACAAGTCACAGGAGGTTCTGCTCAACCTTTATAACACACTGATGAGGCCTCATCTTGAGTACTGTGTGCAGTTTTGGTCTCCAGACTACAAAAAGGACATAACAGCACTAGAAAAGGTCCAGAGAAGAGCGACGAGGCTGATTCAGGGCTACAGGGGTTGAGTTACGAGGAAAGATGAAAAGAGCTGAGCCTTTACAGTTTAAGTAAAAGAAGATTAAGAGGTGACATGATTGAAGTGTTTAAAATTATGAAGGGAATTAGTCCAGTGGATTTAGACTTGTATTTTAAAATGAGTTCATCAAGAACACGGGGACACAGTTGGAAACTTGTTAAGGGTAAATTTTGCACAAACATTAGGAAGTTTTTCTTTACACATAGAACGATAGACACTTGAAATAAGCGACCAAGTAGTGTGGTAGACAGTAAGACGTTAGGGACTTTCAAAACTCGACTTGATGTTTTCTTGGAGGAAATAAGTGGATAGGACTGGTGAACTTTATTGTGCTGAATGGCCTGTTCTCCTCCAGAGTGTTCTAATTCACTACCGGCCTGTACTGCTCACACAAGGCAGGCTAGGTGCATGGATTCATGTAGGTGGTATCTGTGTGTCTCAGCAGAAATCAAGATTCATCAGACCAGTCTTCAGCTGGTGAGTCTGTGCCCACTGCAGCTTCAGCTTTCTGTTCTTGGTTGACAGGAGTGCAAACTGACATGGACTTCTGCTGTATCTCATCTGCCTCAAGGTTCAATGAGCTGAGTATTCTGAGATGCTTTTCTGTTCATCACAGGCTTGAACCAATCTGGCCAGTCTCCTCTGACCTCTTACATCAACATGGCATTTCCCTCCACAGAACTACCACTCACTGGAAGTTTTTGTATTTGTGCAGCATTCTTAGTAAACTCCAAAGGCTGTTGTGTGTGAAAATCCCAGGACATCTGTTATTAAAGAATTTCAACTATCATGCCATGGTCATAATCATTGGCATCACATTTTTCTCCCATTCTGGTGTGCAATGGCTATTGCAAAGTAAAGCAAAGTGTCACTGAAGCAATCATGTCTGGTTTGGAACTCTGTCTCTCTTGAGCATTGGTTCAGAATGAGACACCACTTTCGGTGAGCGCTGCAATTTGTAGGTACAGACATATTCACATGTAACAATGGAAACTACCTCATAACTGTCGACTACTATAGTAGATATTTTGAATTAGACCAACTTCACACCACCACATCAGCAACTGTGATACACAAGTTCAATGCAGTCTTTACCTGACATGGCTTTGCAGAGACATTAGTATCAGACAATGGACCCCAATACACGTTAAATGCCAAGTCGTGGTGAAATCACACCTATCACCTCAAGTCCACATTACCCACAGAGTAATGGTCTTGATGAAAGAACTGTGCAGACAGCCAAAACACTTCTGGACAAAGCTTATGCAGATGGAAAAGACCCATATCTCAGTCTGCTTGAATATCGTAACATGCCAGTGGAGAGCTTTAAGTCCCCTGCACAGTCGTTGATGAGCCAACAACTTTGCTCGATTCTGCCAACAACAAGCCAGCAATTACAACTGCAAGTTGATAGCCATAAGGAAAGATTCATAAGAAGAAGCCAAAGACAACATCACCAAAAGGTTTACGACGACAGATCATCCAAGCCACTGGCACCACTCAATGCTGGAAAAACTGTCAGACTCCAAGAGCATGGACATTGTCATCCAACCAGCTGGAACTGATCGATCTTATGTCCTCCACACTCCAGATGGACAGGTGGATCACCGCAATGCACAGGCATATCCAGAGCACTAAGGAATAGCTTAGTTTGAATAACAGTGTCAAACATTGCAGACACAGAACTAGATGAACAGTGTGACACACCATTACAATCCGCACATGTAAGCACACCAGTCTCACCTGAGACTTGCACACCTCAAAACACACCACAGTTATCTGATTACACACACCACTGAGTCATTGTCTAGCTGAGGATCACATTTACTCTCATATCGCACCGGATGTGGACGAGCAGTCCTAGATCTGTGAATTGTAAAGGGTGTAGGCGGACTGCTGCCATATTTAAAAAAATGAAAGTTTTCTTGTGTTTGTGGAATGTGTTTGACGTTATATAATGTGTATTTGTCCATAAGATACTGAGATTCTGTTTTGCATTGCCACTGGCTCCCTTGTACTGTTATTTTTAATGGGAGATGTAGTGTGTTTCCGGAATCCTTGCCCGGCCAGGACGCCTCCACACTGGGAGGACTGGGAGAGCAAGCATGACCAGAGGGTTACCTAGATGGCAACCCCCTTGGGTTGCAGGGGTGCCATGGACTCCTGCAGGGCTTCATGGGAGTTGGAGTTTGGTGCAGCCCTGTTGGGATCCGCAGGTGCCGCGAGGAAATGCTGCAGCAGGAGCTGCTGAGTCCTTATAAGCAGTTCTTCCACCACACCCGGAAGTGCTGCCGGAAATATTGTAATCAAGCACCTGGAGTACTTTTGGGTGCTTTACAAAAGGAGCCAGCAGCCACTACTCGGTTTAAAAAGCCTTAAATAATCTCGCACCATCTTACAGAATTGACTTTAAAATACTGCTTATGGTTTATAAAGCCTTAAATAATCTCGCCACATCTTATATAACAGAATGTCTGACACCTTATATTCCAAATCTAACCTCAGATCTTCAAATGAGTGTCTCCTTAGAATTCCAAAAGCTAAACTTAAAAGAAGTGGTGAGGCGGCCTTCTGCTGTTATGCACCTAAAATCTGGAATAGCCTGCCAATAGGAATTCACCAGGCTGATACAGTAGAGCACTTTAAAACACTGCTGAAAACACATTACTTTAACATGGCCTTCTCATAACTTCATTTTAGTTTAATCCTGATACTCTGTATGTTCAATTCTTCATAATAACTATTCATGGTGGCTCTAAAATCCATACTGACCCCAACTCTCTTTTCTGTTTTTTTTTCCGGTTTCTTTGTGGTGGCGGCCTGCGCCACCACCACCTACTCAAAGCATCCTGATGCACCAACATTGATGGACTGAAAGCCAGAAGTCTACGTGACTATCATCATCAGGTCCTTCCATGAAAACCCTAAATACAAAGAGGACTGTTTCATTTATGTTAGGTAGATTGCCCAGAGGGGACTGGGTGGTCTCATGGTCTGGAACCCCTACAGATTTTATTTTTTTTTCTCCAGCCATCTGAAGTTTTTTTTTTTGTTTTTTCTGTCCCCCCTGGCCATCGGACCTTACTCTTATTCTATGTTAATTAATGTTGACTTATGTTTATTTTTTATTGTGTCTTTTATTTTTCTATTCTTCATTTTGTTAAGCACTTTGAGCTACTGTTTGTATGAAAATGTGCTATATAAATAAACGTTGTTGTTGTTGTACTCGGGGAGCCAGAGTCAGGAGGAGGCAGACAAAGTTTCACCCGAGGAGTGGAGGAGAAGGAAAAGAGTGAAGGAAGGGAATATTGTGTTTGTGCTGTGCTTGTGCTGGGACCGTGTGATACTTGTGGGGAGCGGGGAAGGTGTTTCCCACAAGGGAAAAAGAAAATAAAAATCAGTGTGTGCCTTGAACTTGTGTCCCATGCTTGTCTGTGTTGGGTTAAACTGGTGGTGCCAGCCTGGTGGGCCACACAGGCAATGATTAAAGCCCTGGTATTTGTAGGTTGCAGTATTTGATAACTTATGCTGAATTCCAAGTTAAAGGACATGGTGCGTTGATTTTGTACTATCATCATTTTAAGGAAGAGAATGTAATATTTATGTGTCAACAAAATATTAATACATATATGCGCAGTTTTGCTTTAAGATATGTCATTGTAATGTATTATTGTTATCAGTCATTTTTTAGGCACCTATGTCATAAGGAAAGCATTGGAAAAAGGGACCTCAATGTTTTTTTTTTTTTTTTTTACTTTAGAGTGAATACAGAGCATGGAGGGCGGCATGGTGGCGCAGTGGGTAGCGCTGCTGCATCGCAGTTAGGAGACCTGGGTTTGCCTCCCGGGTCCTCCCTGCATGGAGTTTGCATGTTGTTTCCCCGTGTCTGTGTGGGTTTCCTCCCACAGTCCAAAGACATGCAGGTTAGGTGGATTGGTGATCCTAAAGTGTCCTGTGTGTGTCCTGTAGTGGGTTGGTGCCCTGCCCAGGATTGGTTCCTGCCTTGCACCCTGTGTTGGCTGGGATTGGCTCCAGCAGACCCCTGTGTTTGGATTCAAGGGGTTGGAAAATGGATGGATAGAGTGTGGATGTAAGACCTGTGTTAAATAAGGTTCCCCTGCATGTTTAAAAAACCGTCTCGCCATCACTTCATTTTGCACAAGGCGTGAAAACAAGACAGTATCCACCTGCACTTCTCAGCACTGAGGGGGCCATCACTTTCGATCAATTCACCAACTCCATTTGTAGCAAAGCAGCCACAAACCTTCTGGCAAACCCCAGTGTGCTTCACATTTGCCTGCAGACTTTCATCCGTGTGCCATTCTCCAGACCTTCAGCAGGCAAACTGGGAAATTCTGACTCATCAGTGCAGAGCACCTGTTGCCATTTTTCTGCACCCCAGTCCATGGGTTTTTGTTAGTAGGATGCTTCATTTCTACCACGGAGGCATGGGTTTTAAGCCACAGTTCTTCCACGAAGACCACTTGTGATAAGAGTAGGGTGAACCAGAGACCCAGTGGTTTCCAGCAGGTCTGAGCTGATAGTGGTGCTGGACATGCTTCGATTTTAAAGGAAAATAAACTTGATGCACTGTATCTGTCATCCGCTGCAGTTTCTGTGGCAGACCACTATGATGCCCTTTCAGACATGAAAGAGGTTTCTTACCACAATGCTCATGGCACTTTGCTCAGACTAAATGCATAGCCCTAGTGCCTGGCAATTGCTTTGAGCTTCCAAAATGCCCACCCATAGAAAATTCACTCATAACAAACTGCTTCTCTTTCAAGACAACATCATGCTTTTCTACCTCCTGAACACGGACATCCAATTTTCACAAAGCCGTCAAAATGATACAACCAGCGTCACCAGCAGGTTACAAAGGTTCAGATTCAACTCCAGCGTGACACTTCTTACTCTCTCCAGAGTTCTCCCACACACTAATTCTGACCGCTCTTCTGGGGGTCACAGATCTGCTAAACAGTTCAACACAAGAACTTCATGAGCACGAATCATGCTGGAGTTTAACAAACACTTTCAGAATCAATTTCTAGTGCTTACATCCTAAATAAATGACCCTGCATATCAGCTATGATCAGATGTATTTTGCAAGGGGAACACTGATGAGTGATGCAATCTCAAAAGATTGGAGACATCATGGGTACATCATAAAACTGCCTAAGAAATGAAACTTGAAAAATCGTAAGAGCTGGAGGGGTATCACTCAAATGTCAATTCTTGGAAAGGTGTCTATACTATGTGTTTGTCCCAGAGTGGAAAATCATCAGTTATTGAAACTGCAGACTGCTTATATTAAGTTTTAATTTATGCTCAAATGAACCATGATGGACTGAATTTACAGGAATCTTAAAAGTAACTTGGCTACAGAGGCAATTCACACTTAAAGGGTTTCTGTCTCAAACAACAACATTTATTTCCAGAGCGCGTTTTCATACAAATGATGGAACTCAAAGTGCTTTTACAAGATGAAGAAAAATGTAAAAATAAGATTAAGCAATACTAATTATCAAAGAATAAAGTAAGGTTTTATGGCCAGGAGGACTGAAAATAAACAAACTCCTGAGGGCTGGAGAAAAACAAAATCTGCAGGGGTTCCGATGCCATGAGACCAGCCAGTACCCCCACTGGGAATTCTACCCAATTTAAATGATCTAAATTAGTCCTCAGGATTTTCAGGCTTCACGTGGAAGAATTAGATGATGAGGGACATGTGGCCCTCTGGCCTTCAATCCATCAATGTAGGAACAGCATAGTGCTTTGATCGGTTGGTGGTGGCACAGATCAGGACCACAGAAAAACAGAAAAAGAACAACAGAGAGCATTAGAACACTCCAGACGAGAACAGGCCATTCAGCCCAACAAAGCTCGCCAGTCCTGTCCACTTATTTCTTCCAAAAAAACACCAAGTCGAGTTTTGAAAGTACCTAAATAAAGTCTTACTGTCTACCACACTACTTGGTCGCTTATTCCAAGTGTCTATCGTTCTTTGTGTAAAGAAAAACGTCCTAATGTTTGTGCGAAATTTACCTTTAACAAGTTTCCCGTGTTCTTGATGAATTCATTTTAAAATAACAGTCACGATCCACTAGACTAATTCCCTTCATAATTTTAAACACTTCAGTCATGTCACCTCTTAATCTTTTGTTTAAACTGTAAAGGCTCAGCTCTTTTAATCTTTCCTCATAATTCATCCCCTGTAGCCCCTCAATCAGCCTCGTCGCTCTTCTCTGGACCTTTTCTAGTGCTGATATGTCCTTTTTGTAGTCTGGAGACCAAAACTGCACACAGGACTCAAGGTGAGGCCTCACCAGTGTGTTATAAAGCTTGAGCAGAACCTCCTGTGACTTGTACTGCACAGATCAAGGCGCTATATAACCTGACATTCTGTTAGCCTTCTTAATGGCTTCTGAACAATGTCGGGAAGTTGATAGCTTAGAGTCCACTATGACTCCTAAATCCTTCTCATAAGGTGTGCTCTTGATTTTCTGACCGCCCATTGTGTATTCAAATGTCAATTTTTTACTTCCTATGTGTAATTCTTTATATTTACTGACATTAAATTTCATCTGCCACAAATCTGCCCAAGCCTGTCTGCTATCCAAGTCCTTCTGTGATGATATAATGGATTCCAAATTATCTGCTAATCCACCTATCTTGGTATCATCTGCAAACTTAACCAGCTTGTTACTTATATTCCTATCTAAATCATTTATATATATTAAAAATAGCAGCGGCCCTAACACTGCCCCCTGCTGGACACCACTCTTAACATCGGCCAGTTCTGATGAGGTTCCTCGCACCATCACTCTAGGGGTTAGTACGGATTGTGTAGATATAATTAAAAAAAGATAATTAAATGTATATACAGAATATCAGGATTACTAAAATGAAGTTATAAAAAGGCCATGTTAAAGTAATGTGTTTTCAGCAGTGTTTTAAAGTGCTCCACTGTATCAGCCTGGTGAATTCCTATTGGCAGACTATTCCAGATTTTAGGTGCATAGCAGCAGAAGGCCGCCTGCCTCACCACTTCTTTTAAGTTTTGTTCTTGGAATTCTAAGGAGACACTCATTTGAGGATCTGAGGTTACGATTTGGAATATAAGGTGTCAGACATTCCGATATATGATATAAGATGGAGCGAGATTATTTAAGGCTTTATAAACCATAAGCAGTATTTTAAAGTCAATCCTGAATGACACAGGTAACCAGTGTAGTGACATCAAAACTGGAGAAATGTGTTCGGATTTTCTTTTCCTAGTTCAAATTCTGGAAGCTGCATTCTGCATTCGTTGCATTCGATTGATGCCCTGAGAGGAGTGCGATACAATAATCTAGTCAACAAAAAACAAAAGTGTGAACTAATTTTTCAGGACCTTGCAAAGTTATAAGAGGTATAACTTTTGCTATATTTCTTAAGTGAAAAAATACTGTGTTAGTAATCTGATTAATATGTGATTTAAAATTCAGGTCAGAGTCAGTAACTACCCCTGAATTCTTTACCTCTGTCTTGACTTTTAAGCCTAACACATCAAGTTTATTTCTAATACCCTCACTATATCCATTTTTGCCAATCACTACGATTTCTGTTTTCTCCTTGTTTAGCTTGAGAAAAAAAACTATTCATCCATTCAGAAACACAAGTAAGACATTGGGGTAAGTGAACTAAGAGAGTCGGGGTCATCTGGTGCTACTGATAAATACAGTTATGTGTTGTCAGAATAGCTGTGGTAACTCACGTCATGTCTGTCCTCCATAATGTGTGGGACAGAGACATAAAGCTGTACACATATAAAGCAGCTATATTTAATAATAATGATAAATTCCATTTATATAGAACTTTTCTTTCTACTTGAGGTGCTTTGCAAAGACAGAGGAGAACCACTTCAGCCACCAATGTGTAGCACCCACCTGGATGATGTGATGACAACCATTATTGTGCCAGTTTGCTCAACACACATGAGCTGTTAGGTGTTGAAGGGCTGAGAGACATTTAGAGACAGGAGATGATTAGGGGTCCAGAATGGAGGAGGATATTAAAGTTCAGGTAAATTTCAACAGTAAAACAGTGTCTATGAACTGCAAGCTAAAGTTTTGCACAAACAAACAGTATAAAAACTAATTTGTGGCAGCTTGTTTAGAGGCTTATTTGATGTTGACCCTCCTGAAAATCATCAGAGACCATTGTCCTAATACTGGTGTACAGTTAGGTCCATAAATATTTGGATAGAGACAACTTTTTTCTAATTTTGGTTCTGTACATTACCACAATGAATTTTAAATGAAACAACTCAGAGGCAGTGGAAGTGCAGACCTTCACAACAGCCCACCAAGTGAACAACACTCTCCAGGGGGTAGGCGTATCGATATCCAAGTCTACCATAAAGAGAAGACTGCATGAAAGTCAATACAGAGGGTCCACTGCAAGGTGCAAGCCATTCATAAGCCTCAAGAATAGAAAGGCTAGATTGGACTTCGCTAAAGAACATCTAAAAAAGCCAGCACAGTTCTGGAAAAACATTCTTTGGACAGATGAAACCAAGATGAACCTCTACCAGAATGATGGCAAGAAAAAAGGATGGAGAAGGCGTGGAACAGCTCATTATCCAAAGCATACAACAAACATCATCTGTAAAACCCGGTGGAGTCAGGCAGTGTGATGGCTTAGGCGTGCATGGCTGCCAGTGGCACTGGGACACTCGTGTTTATTGATGATGTGACACAGGACAGAAGGAGCCGAATGAATTCTGAGGTGTTCAGAGACATACCGTCTGCTCAAATCCAGCTAAATGACGTCAAATTGATTGGGCGGCGGGCGTTTCATGATACAGATGGACATTGACCCAAAACATACAGCCAAAGCAACCCAGGAGTTTATTAAATCAAAGAAGTGGAAAATTCTTGAATGGCCAAGTCGGTCACCTGATCTTAACCCAACTGAGCAGGCATTTCACTTGTTGAAGACTAAACTTCGGACAGAAAGGCCCACAAACAAACAGCAACTGAAAGGCCTGGCAGAGCTTTAAAAAGGAGGAAACCCAGCATCTGGTGATGTCCACGAGTTCAAGACTTCAGGCTGGCATTGCGAGCAAAGGGTTTTCAACCAAATATTAGAAATGAACATTTTATTTCCAGTTATTTAATTTGTCCAATTACTTTTGAGCCCCTGAAATGAAGGGATTGTGTTCAAAAAAAATGCTTTAGTTGCCTCACATTTTTATGCAATCGTTTTGTTCACCCCACTGAATTAAAGCTGAAAGTCTGCCCTTCAACTGCATCTGAGTTGTTTCATTTAAAATTCATTGTGGTAATGTACAGAACCAAAATTAGAAAAAAAAGTTGTCTCTGTCCAAATATTTATGGACCTAACTGTACTTTAATATTTGCAGGGCCTTTCATAAAGTGCCACTTAATGTGCTTTTTAGAAGTGAACCCATGATGCTTAGTTAACCCGAAACTGGTCAAATAAACAGAAACCCGCCATTTGATTCACTGCTGGCTGCACACATTCAAATCCAACTGATCTGGGGGAGGAACAGAGACTTTAGAACTCATGAGTTATGCTTCTCTAAAAAGTATCCTTTCATATATTAAAGTTTTGAGACATTTGTCCTTCACAGCTTGCATATTTTCGGTAATGTTGCTAAGGTCTTTTGTGCTTTCCAAAGGAGGATTTTCCTGGAATGAAAGAGTACAGACAATAATGAAACAGAGCTTTTACAAATGGTACAGGGAGTTTGGAGAGTCTGCAGACTCCTTCACATTCTAAACAGGATTCATTTTAAATGGACACATTTGTTGTTTTCACTCATCCAAACAAGACATGTTTTCAGAAAGGTTTGCAAATGTATTAAAAATCAAATGAGGAAATCTCTCCTTTATATAAGTATTCAGACCCTTAGTTCAGTAATTTGTCAAATCCCCCGTGGCAACAATTCCACCTTCAAGTCCTCTTGGTACAGTGAGTTCAGTACAAGTTTTGCACGCCTGGCCGACCCTGTCAGGCTCTGCTAGATTTGATGGGAAGCAACTGTAAGGTGCCATCTTTAGGTCTCTCCACAACCTTAAAAGGTTTAGGTTCGGGCTTTGGCTGGGCCACTCAGAGACTTGTCCATAAGCCACCCCAGCATTGCCTGGTCTGTATGCTTTGGGTCATTGTCATGTTGAAAGGTGAATCGTCACCCCAGTCTGAGCTGGTGTGCACTCCAGAGCAGCTGTTCTTCAATGGCCTCTCTTTGTATTTGACTTCATTCACCCTCAATTCTGACCCACTGAGAAGCACCTGCATAGGATGAAGTTGTCACCACTATCCTTCACTGTAGTGATGGCATTACAATACAATCTAATACAATACAGTTTATTTTTGTATAGACCAAAATCACACAAGAAGTGCTGCAATGGGCTTTAACAGGCCCTGCCTCTTGACAGACCCCCAGCCTTGACTCTCTAAGAAGACAAGGAAAAACTCCCAAAAAAACCCAGTAGGTAAAAAATGGAAGAAACCTTAGGAAAAGCAGATCAAATAGAGAACCCTTTCCAGGTAGGTTGGGTGTGCAGTGGGTGTCAAAAAGAAGGGGGTCAATACAATACAATACAATACACAGAACAAATCCTCAATACAGTATACAAATACAAATTTTAGAAGTATGTAGCAGAATTTAACAGTAGATGATATCCCATAATATGATTTGGATTTGTTTAGAGTCCTGGAGACCTCAGCCATCAATCTGCCTCCCCCATTTGGCCATTCCACGGTTGAAACAGAGCTGGGCCAGCCAATCCGATGAAAGGATTCCTTTTTCCCACAATTCCTGTGATTCTCCATCAGAGATGACTTTACCGTAGGCAGGCAAAACAACTTGGCAGGTGGCCCGTGGCACCAAGTGCCACATTTGAATCTTGAGAAGAGGAACAGAACAGGTGAGGGTTAGTAACGAATTCTAACTATCATGTTCCTTATAGTTTAGTGCTAATGACTAACAACAGAGATGCAGTCTGTACAGTTAATCAGCAGCTCTACGCAGTGGTGAGTCTTCAGCCGGAATTTGAAAGCTGAGACCAAAGGGGCATCTCTTATAGTAGCTGGCAGACCACTCCACAGTTTAGGGGCCCTGTAACTAAAAGCTCGACCTCCCAATGTTATTTTATTAATCCTTAGAATCATAAGCAGACAGGCATCTTGAGATCTTAACGTGCGCTCTGGTTTGTAAGTCATGAGCATTAGACACATGATGAACAGTGCCTGGTCATTGCCTGCCCATTGCCTGGCATGGTGCTTGAAGAGAGAGTTCCTTTTTTCAGTCTTTTTCCTTGTACTCTCAGAGTCCTTTAAATGCCATTTGGTAAACTCCAAGTGGGAGTCGGACACCCCACCATAAACACCTGATTGATGGAGTGCTGCTAATATGGTCATCCTTCCAACAGGTTCTCCCTTCTCAGCACCGGACTTCTGTATTTCTTTTAGAGTGACCATTGGGTTCTTGGTCTACTCCTGAAACAAGACCCTTCTTGCCCAGTTACTTGTTTTGGCTAGATTGTCAACTCTAGGTAGAGTCCCGCTAGTTTCAGACCTATTGAATTTCAAAATTCCTGAAGCCACTGTGTTCCTAGGAACATTATAAGCCCCCTTGTCCTGATGTATGCATCGCCACAGTTTGATTTTGGAGGCCTACAGAGAGTTCCTTAGGCCTCATCAGTGTTGGGGAGTAACGAAATACATGTAACGGCGTTACGTAATTAAATTACAAAATAAATGTAACGGTAATACATTACAGTTACTGTATAAAAATGTGTAATTCAGTTACAGTTACTTGTGTAATTTTACAGAATTACAATTTAAGTTACATATTAAAAATGTCAGCAAAGCCTTTATGAAATATGAAATAATATTTTTTTGCCTGTTTCGCACGTTTTCATTAGGCCTATAAACATCGTCCTTTTCCATCCCCCCCCCTCCCACAGACAATAATTATTTCTGATAGGCTCTCCTATCACGTCTATAATTGCAGCGCCAGCGCCATCACCTCAGTCTGATAGCAGATGCCTGGGCATGTTGTGATCTGAGTTTCAAACTACTACTAGCAATGTCTAATAAAACTGCATTTCACAGCTGGAAATTTAGAAAACATTTCAGATATGTCGCGGAAAAGGGCATAAATCTAACTGTGCAATGTAATGCTTGTTTGCCGGCTATCAAGATGTTGTCCACATCGAAAACCTCAATGTCCAACCTCAGGAAACATCTAGAGGTAAGTGCTGCTTGTAAGAGCAAACGGAAAGTTTTTTTTTAGCAATGAAGCCTTCACATTGTCACACAGTCACAGACGCCACGCCACTTTTCACAGCCACACGCTTTTAATGTGCCCAAATGCAGATGTAGCCTATGGCTATTTTAGCTCCCTATTTCGGTTCACTTTAAGCTAGCTACTCTAGATAGCTAGCTAAGGAGGTTGTTGAGCCATATTACGCACTTTCCCTCCCATTTTGTCAGTTTTGATATTAGCGTGCCTGACTTGCTATATGTAATTTAAAATGTGCCTGGAATGGTAGATTTTAACAAAGACTACGCATTGTCCAAGTTTTACATGTATTGTCTTGAATGCAAGCGATCGGCTACTTCAGCATTTGTGATTGAAAAATAGACTGTAAAATGTTTTGTCTAGTAAAAAGTAACATGTTTTTTGTAAAGTGTAAACACAATAGTGGTGCACCATAGTCAATGTCTACCCCATAATTTAGTTTTAATTAATAATAACCACCATTTAATGCTACTACTACTACTACTACTACTACTACTACTATTCTTCTTCTTCTTCTTCTTATTATTATTATTATAGCATTAATATTAATGCTATACATAATTAATAATTGTAATAATGTTGTAATAATTCATAGCATTAGTATTAATGTTACGCGTTGTTACACTAGAGGGAGCTGTTTTCACCCAATTTGGATCTAGTCTTTCACAATGTAAGAAAATAACATGTCATGTTTTGTAATCAAGTGGAAGACAAGATTTTAATTATGTAATGCATCTTTAATTAAATATGTATTTGTTATTTTCAGAGGAGACATCCAAGTATTCTTCTGACGCAAGATACACCATGTCAGTCTGATGATCTGCCAAGCACTTCTACCCAAGAATCTTCTCAACCTCCTATGAAGCAAGCAAGGATAGTGACAGGGTTCAGCGTGTCACAGGAACGTGTGAACAAGTTGGTGTTTGATTTTGTCGTTGAAGATGTACAGTGCTTTTCAGTAGTGGAGCAACCATCATTCCGGAAGCTTGTTGAGGGTCTTAGTGGTGGGAAAAAAACAATGTGTAGAAAGACTCTAATGCAGCGGATTGATAGGAGTTTGCAATTATGAAGGAATCTGTTATCTCCAAGCTTATTGATGTGGACACTGTCTGCACAACAGCAGATATTTGGTCAGCACAAAACCGTAGTTTCTTTGGTGTGACATGTCATTGGATTGATAAGGACACGCTAGAGAGGCATTCTGCAGCTTTGGCCTGCACCCGCCTGAAAGGTCGACACACCTACGAAGCGGTTGCAACAAAACTAAACAAAATTCATGCAGAATATAAGATTCAAACTAAAGTCAGATGCACTGTTACTGACAACGGAAGCAACTTTGTAAAGGCATTCCGTGAATTTGGTGTTAGTGAAGAGGAGACAGATGATCACAGTGATGGTGTGACATTTTCTGATGTCAGTGGTCTTCTTCAGGAAGAGGAAGATGAGCAGTTTTTTCTTCCACAACACCAGCGGTGTGCAGCTCATACTCTTAATCTAATTGCCACAAATGAGGTTCACAAAGCAGGAGAGAACGGTCCATCGCGTAAGCTATACCGAAGTGCAATGGCAAAGTGCTCATCTATCTGGAACAAATCACATAGATCTTCATTGGCTGCTGAGGCAATTCAGGATATAGCCAAAATGCAGTTAACTGTTCCATCAGTCACAAGATGGAATTCAGAATTCAGGGCCATTTCAAAAGTTGTAGGGCTCTCAGAAGACCAGTTGAGGGACATCTGTGATAAGCTCGATTCTCCAATGTTTCACCCGAAGAGGCAGCATTCCTAAAAGAATACACTGAGGTTTTGCAGCCTTTAGCCCTTGCCATTGATATTCTCCAGGGCGAGAACAAATGTTACTTAGGATTTGTCATCCCTACTTTGTTGAGCCTCAAGACAAAGTTGTCTGAAAAGCTTCCTCATGTTATTTACACTGTGCACATCATCACCACCATTACTGAAGCTATAGAAGAAAGGTTTGGTTCAGTGTTAGCCAGTCATGAAGCACAGATGGCAACCACAACTCTGCCAAAGTTTCGTCTATGTTGGATCACCCCGAAAAGAGATGACATGAGAAGAATGCTTCTGCAGAAAGCTGTTGATCTTGAACAACAACAAAGCCCAGTTTCATTAAGAGAAGACGACAACAGAAGATCAGATGATTCAGATGATTTTTTTGTTTTTGAAAATGGCAAAGACGTAGCATATGACAGCACAGCCCACAGTGAGGTGAGGAAGTACTTGGAGGACACAGACACCACCATGAAATCTCTGCAGGCATTTCCAATAATCAAGAAGCTTTTCATTAAATACAACACTACCCTTCCTCCAGTGCTCCTGTGGAGCGTCTGTTCAGTCAAGGAGGCAAAGTTTTGACTCCCACTAGAAATAGAATGACTGATAATCACATGGAAGAGGTCTTGCTCCTACGCTACAATAGACAGCTTTATCCTGATTTTGTCCATAGTGACTAATGGAGGACATACCTTTACCACCTGATTTTGATTAGCTTAAATGCAGAATTTGTTGGCTATGTTTTTTGAAGTGTCCAAGCATAAGTATTCTGATTTACAGTATCAGCAATGATTTATTTTACAGTTTTTACACTTTTATTTAAGTTTTTATTATAGACAAAAAGCTAACAAAGACACATTCCAAAAGAGTTAAGAGCTGCTTATTAAAGTACTGCTTATTGTTTCTTATTTTAATTTTCATTGTAGACAAAAAGCTAACAGAGACACATTCCAAAAGAGCTGCTTATTAAAGTAGTTTCTGATACCTACAATGTTAAAAGAAATCAAAATGTGTGATTTAAAAAAAATGTTTAACAGTAAAATGTATCTTGAAGTCTGACCTTGTGGTGGTTATTATAGTGTCTTTATGAAAGTTCTGATGTTACTTTGTGTATTAAAAGAGGATCAAAAGTGTTTAACTATTTTAAATAAGAAATTCGGTGTGAATTATCCCATAACTCTGTTGTTTGATGTCCCCCAAGTGCTGTCAGCTGGAAAAAGAATTTAAAAAATTGATACAACATACTGTACAACATAGACTGTAATAGTCTGGCAACTAACAATAAGTGGATGTGACACAATAATTAACTTTCAGATTATTTTTTCTCTGCTTCATTGATGTAAGAGATATTGGTCCATTATTCGGTCTATGCTGCATCAAAGATTTTTTTTCTTCCTATATACAGGCAGCATTCAGTCACCTTGAACAACAGGGCTATGGACTGATTCACACTTGATTTCACCATAAAGATTATTACTGTCAGGTTTGAAATTGAAAATGGATACATACAAGCAGGCTACGGGTACAGAATACCCATCCAAAAATTGGAAAAGTAATCAAAAAGTAATTAAAAAGTAATTAGTTACGTTACTCAGAACAAGTAATTAAAATAGTTACACTACTATTACATTTTGAACAGGGTAACTTGTAACTGTAACGAATTACATTTTTAAAGTAACCTTCCCAACACTGGGCCTCATTAGAACATTAGAACAATCTAGGCTAGAACAGGCCATTCAGCCCAACAAAGCTCACCAGTCCTGTCCACTTATTTCTTCCAAAAAAACATCAAATTGAGTTGTGAAAGTTTCTAAAGTCTTATTGTCTACCACACTACTTGGTCGCTTATTCCAAGTGCCTATTGTTCTTTGTTTGAAGAAAAACTTCCCAATGTTTGTGCGAAATTTACCTTTAACAAGTTTCCAACTGTGTCTCTGTGTTCTTGAAGAACTCATTTTAAAGTCACAGTCTCAGTCCACTGTACTGATTCCCTTCATCATTTTAAACACTTTAAACACTTCACTCAGGCCTCCTCATAAACTTCTTTTGCTTAAACTGTAAAGGCTCATCTCTTTTAATCTACTCTCAGAATTCATCCTCTTTGATTTTTGCCCTATCATGCAGTGTGCATTGTGCGACCTTCTATACACGGATACAAGTATGCTTTTCTAAATGAGATCCAATCAATTCAGTTTACCACAGGTGGACTCCAATCAATTTCAGTCTAATGAAACCAATATTGAACTATTTAGCCTCACTTCTAAGTGTCATGTTTGGAGCAAACCAGGCATACCGCTCATCACCTGTGTGAATCCATTCCAATAGCGAAGCAGGGTTTGTGGGAGACTCAGGAACTGGGAAACTAGTTAGGGTTGAGGGAAAGCTGAATGGTGCAAAATACTGGCACTTTTCCACTGCATAGTACGGCACAGCACGGTTCAGTACAGCTCACCTTGGTTCGGCTCAGTTCAGCTCGGTTTGCGTTCCGACTGCAGTTTAGTACCGCTTTAGAGTGGGCGGGATTATTCACGAGTCGTTATAGTTGCGCCGCCTCTACTGCCGTGACGTCATCGTAAACGCGCCACAAACAAACACACAACAATGGAGCATATCGACGGAATGGTGTTCTTCATTATTGGCATGTGGATGCTTTTAACAGCAAGACAAAGGAGTTTGTTTCAAAAGAGGCTGATGGCAGCCAAAGAAAACACAGCTAAAAAAAACAAGAGAGTTTTGGAACTTTTACAACAACACGCAGACAACGACAACACTTTAGTTCGATGATGCGCAAGGGTAAGCATCTAAAAAATGCACATCACTAGCTAACTTTTATCACTGTTGCAAAGCATAAAATGAACTTAACTGCCAGTGTAACATTAAAATGCTGATTCTGTATATTACAGATCTTCCACATTTTGCAAAAAAGTCACCGCAACAGACCATCTGTTTGCACATTTAACCGTGCTTCAGAGTGGTGGGATGTGATCGTTCCCGGTTTTACAAACACTCAGTGGCTGGAGAACTTTCGAATGTCTGAAGAAACATTCATCCACTTATGCAACAAACTTCGTCCAGCGATGGAGAGACGGGACACAAACTTCCGCGTGTGTGTACCTTTAAAGAAAAGATTAGCCATCGCACTGTGGAAGCTTGCAACCGGTGCTGAGTACAGAAGTGCTGGACATCTTTTTGGTGTAAGCATAACAACTGTCTGTCAGTGTGTTCAGGAGTTCTGTGCAGCAGCAGAAACCCTGTTGGTACCAGAGCTAATTCGTTATCCAGATCAGGAAAAGTTTAAAGAAATGGCTGCCTACATTGAGAACAGGTGGGGGCTCCCACACTGTATTGGTGCTATTGATGGATCACACATCCCCATCATAGCACCAGAGGAATATCACTGTGACTATTTCAACCGTAAAGGCTGGCACTCCATCATCCTTCAAGGTGTTGTGGATGGAAAGGGACTTTTCTGGAATGTTTTCACAGGACTGCCTGGAAGCCTGCATGATGCTCGGGTTTTGAGACTGTCAACACTGTGGGAGTTGGCAAGCTGTGGAAACCACATACCAGCTAACACCAGAAACATAGGTGGGGTGACTGCTGGCTACTACATTCTAGGAGACTCTGCCTATCCCTTGCAGAACTGGCTCTTAAAACCATTCATTGACACTGGACACCTGACAGCAGAACAGCAGGTCTACAACATGAAAATCTGCAGAGCACACGTAGTTGTTGAAAATGCCTTTGGTCGATTAAAAGGAAGATGGCGATGCATTATGAAAAGAAATGACTGTGCTGTCAACCTTGTGAAGTCCATGGTGCTGACATGTTGTGCTCTACATAACCTTTGTGAGAGTCATGGTGAGACCTATGAGAATGCTTGGGATTTACCCGCAGCAGCAGAGACTGTGGTGGCAGTGCCACAGGCTGTAGAGGAGGAGGGCAGGGATGTCCGTGCAGGTCTGATGCGTTACTTGAATAGCTAACTATTCACGTAGCATGTTCTGTAAAGTGTATTATCAATAAATTTTTAAACAACATTTCAAAGTTTACAATGTATTCCTTGTTTTTTTAAATTGTTTTGGCTTGTATCGTGGCGGCATTAATCATTTGTCTTTATCAAGAGGTACATTACCTGCTCATACAATAATAAATCTTTAATATAGTCTTTTGTCTAGTCTTATTTGATCAGATTGTTTTTATTAAAGCAAAACAATTATAAAAGGTAAAAATATGAACAGAAAACACTAAAAAAAATACAAAGTGCAAAAAGTATATACATAAGTATATACATAAGAAACTGTTAACAGTGTGAAGACATGTAGTGCAAACAGTATCAAAAAACAAACAAACACACATGCCTATGGGGTAGTCAGCAAGAGAGTTCCTATTCCCGTCGGCCACTCATTGCCTGGACAAGCATCCCCATAACATTGAGGAATGCTTGATTGAAAGCAGCCATCCGAGAGTGTTCCTCTGCCCTCAAGGCCGCTTCCTGCTCCCTCGCTTGTTTGGCCTCTTCAAGTGCCATCTGCAAGTGCCACTCCCTCTGGGCACGGTTCAACTCCTGCTGCTGAATGTCTGCCACCTGCATCTCTCTCAATGCAGCAAGATGTTCCTGATGGTGCAGGCTCCGTTTCCTCTTGCCTGGACCAAAGCGTGGAGAATTGGAGTAAAAATGGGAGAAATTATTTTTTTAATTATTTTGATTTTACTCAATTAAATTTACAGTATTTATGGCATTATATGGTAATATTATACTATTTATTGAAAGCAACAGGAATTCATGAGACACGGTATATAAGGATATATATCCTATATTGTGATATCCTATTTGTACATACTATGATATATGAAATATCAAATTTGTATCATACCCGTTACCACACTCTGTGGTGTCGTCATGCCGCTGGAGGTTGATGGTGATGGTGTTGGCGGGTGTGGTGGAGACGCTGCTAGCACCGCTTGGGAAGAGGAGTCGTTGTTGCATGGAGAAAAAAGTGCAAGTGAATCGATCGTGGACAATGAGTCTGAAACGCAGTTTGTCTAATCAGTTGGGAATGCACAAATTACTGCAACACACCAAAAAAAACATGAACATCATGAACAATAGCACTACCACTGATAAATGTTAGCTACTAGGACTTCGTGCTTCATTAGGCCATGATTTTACAGTCAAATTGCGATATAAAATAAGAATCGACGGTCAATAAAATCAGTAAAGTTAAGATTTCAAACGTTATATTAACACAACGTACCATCCTCGATTGTGTTCTCCAACAACAATGGCGTGGCCGAGTCCAGGACACCCTCCCTTTCATTGTTCGCTGGTCTAGCTCCGTAGATTGCGTCCATTTGGTCGAACCACTTCCACGAGCGCCTGTTTGAACCACTCCGGCTGTTGTGGTCCTTTATACTCCTGTAGTTGCTCTTCATTTTTTTTAACTTGTCCCTACACTGTTTGTAAGTCTGATGGTAGCCGTGTGCACCCAAGAGCTTAGCGACCTCCTGAAAAACGTTTTCATTCCGCGTCGCCCCATCCAGCTCTCGCTGGATCCGCTCTTCGGCTACCAACGAGAGGAACGTCTGTACTTCCTCAATAGACCACGAAACAGCCATTTTTGGTTTAAACAAAATGGTGCGTCCGAACCTTCGCTGGCTGTGCTAAAAATCTAGCGGGTCTGTTGTGTCTCGTGTCGCAAGTTCAGTGACACAGTAATGACGATTTTCTCCGGCCAATCAGTGACCAGCAGAGTTTACACTTCACGTTTTGGTAACGGTTCGGCGCGCTTGGAACCTCGGCTGAGGTGGTACTAAAAAAAGGACCAGGTACCAGGTACTGTTCCCAGTGGAAAACCCCCCAAAAGTGAGCTGAACTGAACCATGTCGTGCCGTACTATGCAGTGGAAAAGCGCCATACCTGGACAGAGATCTTTGGACCTCAGACTGAGCCGAATGTTCACCTTCCAACAGGACAAAGACAACTTAGGGACAAAGGGGTATGTCAGCGGCCATACCACTTGTGCTTCAGAAAAAGTCATCCACCTAAAGCTAAGCATGTCTGGGACCGGCTAGGACTTGGAAGGGAGACATCTAGGAAAACCTTGGGTTGCTGCTGGAAGAGGTTTTGGTGAGGCCAGCAGTGGGTGCTTACCCTGTGGCCCTTGTGTGGATCCAATTGCCCCAGTGCAGTGATGGGGATAGAGTGCTGTATAAATAGCATCATCCTTCAGATAAGGAGCAAAACTGAGGTCCTGACTGTCTGTGCTTATTAAAGATCCCTGGGCATCTTTTGAATAGTTTAGGCTTTATTTCAATGTCCTGGTTAAATCGCCCATCACGGCTCTGTCCATTCTGGCCCTCTAATTATTTCCTAACTATCTCACTCACCCCTTCACCACCTAATGGCTAATGTGTAGTGAGCTGACTTGGCACAATAATGGCTGCCATTGCATCACCTTGGTTGGTATGCTGCACATGGGTGATGGCTGAAGTGGTTCCTCACTATTTATGTAAAGCGCTTTGAGTAGCGAGAAAAGCACTATATGTATGAAATTAATTATGATTTTTATTATTAACTCTGTGAATGTTCTTGAGTGGCCAGCAGGAGCTCACGTGAACCCAACTAAACGTCTCTGGAGAGACCTGAATGTAGCTGTTCACCCTGAGAGAGCTTGAGAGGATCTACAGAGAGAAGAATGGCTGAAAATATCTGAAGGCAGGTGTGTGAAGCTCGTCACATCAGAGTCAAGTAGACTGCACACTGCAAAAAAATGAAATCTAAGGATTTAATTTATATCATGACATTAAATCTTGTTTTTCTTATCATAAGAATTATTAACTTATCAAAAAATTTGTATTTTACGATTTTTTAGCTTACTTTAAGAAATCTTGCCAAGTCAGTTTTGTTTACCCCATTGGCAGATATTTTTACTAAATTAAAGCAAAACAACTCCCATTTAAAGTTTTTTTTGTCTAGTTCTTGTATATACATTTTTGCAGTGCAGGCCATAATCGCTGCCAAAGGGGGGCTTCAATGAAATACTGAGAAAAGGATTGGAATACTTGGAATAAATTTGATATTTCACTTTTTTTTTCATTTTTAATCAATTGGCAAAAAAAAAAATCGTCAAATCCTGCTTTTACTTGATTATTCTCAAGTTTTGTGCATTTGTTAAGTGTGGGATGATTTCAGATATAAAAAAAAAAAATTGCAAAAAGTGGGGCTGTCTGAATACTGTCTGAAGGCACTGTGGGTTCAAAAGGGTGCAAACGTAGTGAAGAGAACAGAAGGAACACGATAAAGCGTTGCGGCGCCACCCCAGTGACCCAAACCTTCCAGTCTTAAGTCTTTCTGGCAGGAAGGGTCAGGTCCAGGTGAATGGATACTGGAAGTGGCTTTACAGGTGTTACAGCTGCTGGTCTTCTAGCCTGCAGAGTCAGGAAGAGAAAAGACATTAGAACACAGCGCCAATCCAATGCCGTCTCAAAAAACAAGGCCCGCTCATGCGTTACTTATTGGTCCGGTGACGTCACAATCGAGGTGCTATGTTTACAAACAGTGCCAGCTGAACTTTCCGTCTAAGATCGTCGTTGAAGTTGTAAAGAAAGTTAATGGCGTTTTAGTTTTTGATATAAAGTTATTGCAGTCGTAAAGGTTATAAGTTCAGATGTCTGAGGTGCAGTGCAAGGTAATATTTTGATGTGTTTTGTTTATTTTAATGGTGACCAACAGCACCGCATGCCGGGTAACATCGATAATGCTGCAAATGGAGGTTAGGGCATGTAATGCAGTATAATGGTGTGACTCTGTGACCTGTGTTAGGTGTTGCCTAGTGAAATGATGGGAGGTTTCGCCACGACAAATTTTTTTAAACATACAATAATACAGAGTAGTATTACCTATGTTATTGTCGAGAGTAGGCCTAAGAAAGGAATGTTTAGCTACAGTTGTGTAAAAATGTATATGAACAGTAAGCTGCAGGCATGGTGTTATTTAGTGTTGTAAATATGTGAATTTAACTAGTTTATCTTTTATATAGGTCACAAGATGCCATCAACCTGCTGTGTCCCTGGTTGTCGAGGCAACTATTGAGCAACAAAGGATTATCCATATGAGAAAGTTAGTGTGTTTCGATTTCCAGATGATCCCGAAATGCAGAAAAAATGGAAGCGCATGATACCACGAGCAAATTTGGATGTCAGTAAAAAGCTGGTTGTTTGTGAGAAACACTTCGCACCTCAATTTATTGTTCGAGTGGATACCGTGACTTGACCAGATGGATCAATTCTACGTGTTGACCGGAAAATTCCCAAGTTGACTGCAGATGCTATTCCTACAATGTTCCCCAATACACCGGCATACCTGTCATCAGAACCTCCAAAAAAGTGAAAAGCTCCAGACTGTTGACACAATGAAGTTGATATTAGACATGAACAGGCTTTTCAAGATTGGCTGTCTGATGACATTATTGCGAGCTTTGATGTACTATGTGATAAACTTGATAGATTTATTAAGGACTGCAATGGCTGGATTACAATTCAGAAGGATGGCTGCATTTTCATATATCGTGTGAAACTGTTTAATATTCCACGGATTACAGTTTCTGTCATAATTAATGGAGCACTTCATGTTCATGTATATAAAGGTGAGCTGCAGATTGATATGCATTGTTTAGAATGGGTTTTGGGTTCTGACTGCATGTTAACATGCTGGTCACAGTCGTCAACATTATCAAGTCATTTGTGTGGTTTGGTGGAAAATGATGATGGTAACATGTCAATTACTGACACAGTTACTTGTGTTGCAAGAGAATTAGACAACTTGTGTAGCAGGCTGAATGATGATGATGAATATGGCTGTGATATATACCCTCGTTTACGTTTTTTGACTGATCAGTTTTCTTTGTTGTTTGCTACACAACGCCGCTATAGTGCAGATATGCTTATAATGGCTTTTCGTTTATTATGTGTGTCTCGAGCTGCATACAGTTTAATGAGAGATCGATGCTTAATTTTGCCACACGCATCATATCTCCGTAAATTGTCATCTGTATTTTTTGTCAAAGGTGACAATAGTCACATTGAATATCTGAAAGATAAGGCTAAGCTAATGCAGGCACATGAGCGGCATGTGATTGTTATGCTTGATGAAATTCATGTTAGCCCTAAAGTAAATTACAAAGGTGGCAGTTTAGTTGGAATGGCTAGTAATGTTAAACAAGATGAAGCTACAACTGTCCAGACTTTTATAATATGCTCTTTATTGTCTTCAAACAATGATGTGGCTGCATTAGTACCAGTGAAAAATATGAATGCCTCATACCTTAAGGAATGCACTGATAAAGTTGTAAATATGCTTGAAAGTGTTGGTTATTTTGTTTTATGTTTGATTTCTGATAACAATCGCATAAATCGTAATATGTTTGCTGCTCTGTGTGGTGGTGATTTGAAACCATGGATTGATCACCCATGCTGCAGTGACAGAAGATTATTTTTGATGTTTGACAGTGTTCACTTGCTGAAATGCATTAGAAATAACTGGTTAGGGCAAAGTGATACTGAGCACACATTTACTTTTCCAGACATCACAAATGGTACTGTTTGCAGAGCTTCATTTTCTCATGTACATCAGCTGCATGACAGTGAGAGAGATAGTATTATTAAGATGGCACCATCTCTCACTTATAGAGCACTTTATCCATCCAATCTTGAGTGCCAGAATGTGAAATTAGCTCTAAAGGTCTTTGATGCAAAGGTTGTTGTTGCTTTACATCATTTTGGTGAACACACTGGTAAAGATGTAACAGGAACTGAATCATTCAAAAAATCATTCTGAAGTTGTGGAAAATTTGAAATGTTACATCATGTGATAAAGGTTTTAACAAAAGAGATGTGGATGGCATGCCAATTTGTAATGTTAATGATGATCGTGTTTCATTTCTAACTGATGTGTACAGATGGTTAGGTGAATGGGAATTGACTTGCAAACCACGAGAGGGACGACTGACTAATGAAACAATGGTAGCACTGAAACACACAGTATTAACATTTATTGACTTAATTCCATATTTGCTTGAAAATTTCAATGTGAACTATGTTTTGACAGGAAAATTCCAAACTGACTGTTTGGAAGCTCGCTTTGGTAAATATCGTCAATTATCTGGTACAAACTATCACATCTCCGTACAAGAGATTCAGGAGTCTGAAAAAAAATTGAAGTGGATTAGTTTATTGCATGTTGTGTCTGTTTCTAAAGGTCAAGTGTCATTATTAGACTTCATTTCCCAATGTACTGAAACAACCGATAGTTCAAATGATGACAATGTTGAGGTTCTTAATTCGGATTTGGTTACTGTTATCTCTAAATGTGATGATTTAATGTTAACTGAGGCACAGTCAAAATCACTTATACTTGTTGCTGGTTATGTAGGGTTTAAAATGGTTACTGGCGCAGTTCAGTGTGACATGTGCAGAAATGAGCTAGTCATGGATAAGTCATTGCATTTAGAATTTTCACAGGAATATAATTACCTGCTTGACTCAGACAGGGGTGGTCTGAAATGGCCCTCAGATTTGTTGGTTGAATGTGTTACACAAATGTTTTTGATTTTCCAGTCAATTGTTACTAATGCTGAATATGAGTCAAATTTTTTATTCAAAAATCTACATTAATCTCACTGTTTAATGAACGCCTGAACAGATGTGGACTGCAAGTTGGTAATTGTGTTTGTGGGAAGAGTATCTGTGACTTACTGAAGTTGTCCATGTCTACAGTGGCCAACATCTGTTTAAATAATTATTGTAAGCACGCTGCAGATAAACGTGGTAGTTTTAAGGAAAAAGCTAACCCCAAACGTAAACTGGCCACATTGACAAAAAAGAGGTAACTAATAAGCCAGTTCTTTTGATATAACGTTCTGCTTTCGTACAGATTAATATCAGCACATTTGTTAATTTTGCTTATTTTATGATGGTATGAAAAAAATCATCGTTTATCATTAGTCATTCCAGAATAATGGCTGTTTGTATTTTATCTGCTGTTTTTTTTAGATTTAACTGCATTAACAGAGTGTTAAACGTAGCTTTTCTTGTGATTATTAACGGGTAAATCTGCATTATTTTTCACTTTACTACTGTTTAATCCAGGAATATGTGATTTCCTGAGATGCATGTAAATATTCATTTTTCATATGGTGCCAACCACTCGTCGCTGTGATTTTCTAGTTTTTTTTTCTTACTTTATCATAGTCATTTTCATACGTGAACATTCAGTATTGCATTGTTTTATTCAATACAGTATTCAGTGTTACTCTTAGGTTAATCTCATGTTTAAGGCATTAATTGCATTAATGTTGAGTTGCTGATATCTATATAATAGTCGCTGTTAAGTATGTCAAATATGTGATTTAAACGTTATGTGTGACGTTTTATATAAAAATAAATAAAATGCTTAACACAACTGACTTGCCTTTGTTATTTCACGCATTGCATTAATTAATTTTATATGGGAATAATTTATTTACACGCGTACAATGCGACAGGTTCTCTATATGCGTCTGTTGCTGCTGTAGCACCTCGATTGTGACGTCACCACAGGCATGAGCGGGCCTTGTTTTTTGAGACGGTATCGGCCAATCCCTGCAGTAGCAGGGAATTACAATCATCGGTGCACTTAAGCTGTCCCCTATACACACGCATGTGACAGTAGTGAACAAAGTAAATAAATACGGTGCACAACGGTAAAGTTAACAATGGGCAGAGAGTTTTATTAATGCGTAAGACTACGGCTACCATATTTTTACATCAATACGTATAGCCCTACTCACACCGCTCAGCAGATTGGGAAGCAAGAGGCTGCCAACAAATTTGGTCTACCATGAGTTATTTTGATGATTTGACATCAATGACTGTGAGGTTCTTTCTGTACGTTGCTTGCTGGGTCCTGAGTGGGTGGCCTTGCTTCCTTTTCCTGTTTCTGGGCTTCCAGTGATATGCTGTCTTAGGGATCTGATGGTTGGGTGTCCCAAGTAAATGTTCAGTGAAACACATCCACTAGATGGTGACGATGCCCATAGCTTAGGGAGGATTTCGTTGTTTGTGATTCTACCACAGAGATGATGCAAAGATGATCCAATGCAAGCACCTGCTGGTGAAATATGTTGAGTTGTTGGGTGATTCTCTGTGCTACCTTCCACGTCTTATAGGCGTTGTGACAGATAGGGGGTGCTGTCGTCCCCTTTAACCCTCAGACTAGATGCCAGACACCAGGTAAAAGTCCAAATATTGACTTTATTTTTAATAAACAGTGCACAAAGCACCCTCCTCTCCACAATACTCATACAATACAATTCTCCCATTACAATAATAAACAATCCTCCACTCCCAGACGCATTGAGACCCTGCCACCCAGCTCAGCTCATCATCTGCAATGTCCAGCAGTCTTTTATATTCCCTGACCCAGAAGTGTTTTCAATCCATCAGTCCACGTGACTTCCTATCACTTTCGGGTCAGATCAAAAGTCCTCTTCTTCACCCCAGAAGTACGTCATTCCTCCTGTCACTATGATTAAGACGTACTTCCGCGTTATAGGGCATGTAGCGTCCTCTGTTGGCCCCCAAGGTATCCAGCAGGGCTGTAAAGGAAAACTCCACTGTCCATGATTCCCCGCTGGTATTTGGGGCACCTCCATGCTGCAGGGAGAGCTCCACCTGGCGGCCAGGGGGTATTGGCCGGGATGACTGGCCGGCCATATTCCACAGCTATATTGTGGTCAGCAGTACAAAGCTATGGTATCGCTGAATCTTGGACACTCAATTGATCAACGCCATTGACTAAGTTCAATGTAGACAAGGCAATACTGCCCTTGCTTGGCCAATCCATCGCCATGCATCTTCATCAGAGCCTGTGTTTCCAGTAATGTTGCTGCCCAAACAGGTGAACTCAGTCACCCTGTCTGCCATCTTGCCTGCTATCTTGATGCGCAGCTTTGTAGTCAGGTGAACTCGCATCACGTTTGTTTATCACTGCAGAAATGACAAATTAAGCAAAGCATTCTGGGTGGGTGGTAGAGTCTGGTTAACTTTTCAAAGCATAATCATTAATGCTGCTGGTCCCCCTCTTCACAGTGTGTTAGAGTTTAGTGGTGACTAAATGCACTATGTGATCAGCAGGGGGGAGTAATTGAACCCCCAAACATAACTAAATGGAACAGTCCTGGGTTTAAACACAACACCATCACAGGCTCCAATATCCTCCTTTTTGGGCGGTACAACAAAGTAACAAGTCTAATTCTCCTTCTGCATCTCTCACGTAGTCTCATCAACCTCCTCCCGACTCTAACTACGCATGCAAGCAAAACCAGCTTCTTTGATGCCGGACCTGGAAGTACTTCCAGTGTCACACCCTTGCACATCGGAAGCACTTCCGGGTCAGATGGAAGCCTTTCACAGAAGGCACACATGGAACTACAACTCCCAGCTTGCCCTGTGGGTATCCAAATGGGAGCACCACCAGAGGGATGCTGCCATGTTGTGCATGGGTTTGGGGGTGGGAGCAGCCACCTTCTTTCCTTCTGAGCAGGCCTCCCATCATGGCAAGGAACTGGCACCCATCCTAGCTGAGACACTGACCATCCTTCTCCTTCCATTATAGCCTCTGACCCCAGCAAGGAACCTGACTCCATCCTGGTTGGGATGCCAGTCCATCCACCACAGCACTCACAACTGTTTTACTCCTTTCTATTGGAAAGTGCAGCTGGTTCCATAGCTTTGCATTAGTGAGTCAGGGTTACAAAGTAGCACAGTGACAAGGGAAGCTCGTTTCACAACTCCAGAGGTCATTTCTGGTGGTGTGACATTTCCTTCAGGTACATCAGTTACTTCCAACATTTTAGCACTGTATGGGTTTGATTTGTCAGGGTCACTATGATGAACTGTTTGGTTCCTAATCTGCTGCTTGGATCGACTCCAACAGAAGTCAGTGAAACAGATGGAAATGAACCCATTTATAAATGAAATCTTTCATTAAAGAGCATTTCTTCAGTGCTTTAAGAATACATTTCTAATTTAGTAGTAATAATAATAACTTTTTAAATAGCAACTTATTATATATTTACAAGCAACTCAAGATGCTTCCCACAGAGTAATTAACAAAAACAAAGATATATTTACTTGGATTATTATCAATTAAATGGGTGGCACACAGGGCAGCACGGTGGTGCACTGGTAGCGCTGCTGCCTTGCAGTAAGGAGACCTGGGTTCTCTTCCCGGGTCCTCTCTATGTGGAGTTTGCATGCTCTCCTTGTGTCTGTGTGGGTTTCCTCCGGGTGCTCTGGTATCCTCCAACAGTCCAATTTAGTATTGGCGATCCGAAATTGTCCCTAGTGTGTGTATGTGTGTGCCCTGTGGTGGAC
>NC_053166.1:97633217-97760350 GCF_016835505.1 Polypterus senegalus | reverse complement strand
CTCCCTCCCTGCTAGTTTAACAGCTGTTTTGTGGGTTTACCCAGTCCAGCCAATTGCTCTTGGGAATGTTGGAGCTAAAGATTTTACAGTCAAATGTCCTGCCTGCTGAAAACCTTTTAGTTGCCTTTTATGACATACAAAGTGTACAGTAAGTTAACGTTATTCTAACCCAAAGTCCAAGAGGTAAAAATTTGAAAGATCAATAAAATTAATTATAAAGTGAGACGTACATGGACCCATAAAGCAATGCTGCAAACAAAAACACTGAAAACAATAAATACGAAATAAATATGGCTAGGCAGCAGACTTGAAACCTTTAAACAGAGGGACTCAGCAGTACATAAACATTCATCTAGCAAGGGAGCACCAATCAGGATCAAGCAGTGCTAGAAACAGACAAGTGAATAAGTAAATAACCAGCAGTTGATATTCAGCAAGCAAGTTTTCTTAGTAAGAAAGGAGTAGTGTGTTACAGGTTTATTGTCACAGAACAGTTCTTAGTGCTCAGGAAAGTTAGCAACAGTGTAAGTATTAATTTTAATGAAGGAGCACAAACGGTGTAGGTAGATAGCTTGGAAGTAAGGGTGTATAAGAATGGCACAAAGGCATTGAAGGGAAGAGTGTTACAGGAGCTTAAGGGTCCAGAAGGTGTTAAATAACTACAGTACAGTAGTTCTTTAATCTGTTATTAAATTTAATAATTGAAGTTGAATTGTGTAAATTTAGAAAAGGTGTTAAGCAATTTAGTAATTGACATCCAAATTTTTAAAATGAAACCACAGTTTTTGGAGGGTGACTTGGACAAGTCAGTCCCCCTTGTAGGCTTTGTCAGCAGAAAATGCCAGCAGATCCAGCACCACAAGCTCAGGGTCGCTGAACTGGACGATAATTTGCTGGCCTCAATTGTAGTAGAGAATTGGCGGACCTGGTCCAGGTGTCCTATATGGGAATGGTGAACACTCCTAAGTTGACATAGGAGGTGACTCCAGACTAGATAGGTAGAAATCACAGGTGGATCAAAGATATAGATATGGCACAAAGCAAAGGTGACACCCTGTGTGGGAAATGGTGTCAAACAGTTTTCATTAACTTGCAGAGCTTAACATTAACTCTGAAAACTCTGGTAGAAAGGCATTAGGAGCCAGAAAGGACCACCTCAAAACCAGACCACAGAAAGAGAGAGTTGTGATAATGTGGGACTTAATAATTAGAGGGATTGACAAAACAAGTTTAATCTAGTGAAAGATTCAGTAGTCGTTCACAGTGTATTGCCTTCCTGATGCACAGGTGGGAGACCTCCTTGTAAGGGTGGGTATTGCTCTATGGCAGAGCAAGGGTGGATCCAGTTGTCATTGGCTATGTTAGAATAAATGAGACACAGGGCAGGCAGTTAGTTCAGCGCAGTCTAATTTAAAAGGTTAGGTGCCAGGCTGTGGAGCAGAACTGACAAGGTCATCAATTTAGAAGTGCTACCTATGCCATGTGCCAGTCAAGGTAAGACTCAGAAGATTAGAAGGCTTAATATGTCACCCAAATCTTGGTGTAGATTTATGCTGCATTGGGTTTTGTTTTGGAACAAATGAGTCATGTGTCCATTGTGTAAGTTACATTTGAGTCCAGGACAGCACCAATGTATTAGGAGGTGTATCAGCAGGTTAGTTGGGGATTCTTTAAGATGGGGTAATGGGGGTTTGGATTGGGGTAGAAAGTTTAGGACAGGCCAGATTTTGAATGGTACAGTACATGAGGGATGAACAGTAGTGTAATAATAAATATGCATACAACATAAATTCTAGCCCAAAGTTCAAGGGCAAAAGTAGAATAACTAAAATGTTAGAAATAGCTTGCCTTAATGGTAAAGTGTCAAAAATAAAATGAGTGAGTGGAGATGTGTGTAGCTGAGCATAATTATGATATTATAGCAATAACTGAAACCTGGCTAAATAATAAAGATGGGGATGAGTATATAACAAAGGTCGTCACACATATTAGAACAGACGAAAAAGAAAAGGAGCAGGGTTGACACTTTTCTTCTTCTTCTTCTTCTTCTTCTTCTTCTTCTTCTTCTTCTTCTTCTTCTTCTTCTTCTTTCAACTGATCCTGTTAGGAGTTGCCACATCTTGCTCTGTTACACTCACCACCTGCATGTCCTCTCTCACCACATCCATAAACCTTCTCTTAGGCCTTCCTCTTTTCCTTTTTCCTGGCAGCTTTATCCTTAACATCCATCTCCCAATATACTCAGCATTTCTCCACTGCACATGTCCAAACCAATGCAATCTCGCCTCTCTGACTTTGTCTCCCAACCATCCAACTTCAGCTGACCCTCTAATGTACTCATTTCTATTCCTATCCATCCTCGTCACACCTAGTGCAAATCTTAGCATCTTTAACTCTGCTACCTCCAGCTCTGTCTCCTACTTTCTGATCAGTGCCACCGTCTCCAACCCATATAACATAGCTGGTCTCAAAACCGTCCTTTAGACCTTCCCTTTCACTCTTGCTGATACCAGTCTGTCACAAATTACTCCTGACACTCTTCTCCACCCATTCCACCTGCCTGTACTCTCTTTTTCACCTCTCTTCCACAATCCCCATTACTCTGTACTGTTGATCCCAAGTATTTAAACTCATCCACCTTTGCCAACTCTACTCCTTGCATCCTCACCATTCCACTGACCTCCCTCTCATTTACACACGTGTTCTGTCTTGTTCCTACTGACCCTCATTCCTCTCCTTTCCAGAGCAGATCTTACCTCTCCAAGGTCTCCTCAACCTGCTCCCTACTCTCACTACATATCACAATGTCATCAGCAAACATCATAGTCCAAGGGGACTCCTGTCTAACCTAATCTGTCAACCTGTCCATCACCATTGTAAATAAGAAAGGACTCATAGCAGATCCCTGATGTAAATCCCACTTCCACTTTGAATGCATCTGTCACTGCTACTGCAAACCTCACCACTGTCACACTTCCCTCATATATCCTATACAACTCTTATGTTCTTCTCTGTATATCCTATACAACTCTTATGTACTTCTCTGCAACTCCTGACTTCCTCATACAATACCACAGCACCTCTCGAGACACCCTGTCATATGCTTTTTCCAGGTCCTCAAAGACGGAATGTAACTCCTTCTGGCCTTCTCTATACTTCTCCATCAACATTCTCAGTGCAACCATTGCATCTATGGTGCTCTTTCTTGGCATGAAACCATACTGCTGCTCACTAATCATCACCTCACTTCTTAACCTAGCTTCCACTACTCTTTCCCGTAACTTCATGCTGTGGCTCATCAATTTTATCCCTCTGTAGTTACTACAGTTCTGCACATTCCCCTTATTCTTCAATATTGGCACCAGTACACTTCTTCAGATGTCACATCAAGCACCCTTTTTGCTGTCACCCTTATTACATCAGCTGTAGTTGACCAATTGTCTGGTAACTCTTCACTTCCACCCAGTGCCTGTCTCACCTCCTCCCTAAACTCAACCTTGCAGTCTTCCTTTTTCAACCTCCACCATGTGATTCTTGGCTCTGCCCTCACTCTCTTCCTCTTCTTGATCTCCAATGTCATCCTACAGCCCACCATCCTATGTTGCCTAACTACACTTTCCCCTGCCACCACTTGGCAGTCTTCAATCTTTTCAGATTGACTCTTCTGCATAGTATGTACCATATACTGTATTCAATCTGTTAAATGTTAACTTTGTTAGGGCAAAGTTTGAACAGATGTAGGACAGTTTTAAAAGGGATACACTAGACTAAGCTTTTAAGTTTGGAGACAGTCAAGGAACAGTGGAACAAATTTAAAAATATTTTATATGTAATGCAGGACAGGTATATCTCAAAATTTGGAATTAGTAGGAATATTTTTAAAACTCTGTAGTGAGTTAATAAGGAATTGAAAAAGAAGCTGCAAAGAACAAAGAGCTGTATAAGGCGGGTAACACTGATGCAAATCATAGATACTGTAGATAGATAGATAGAGTGTATCCGGAAAGTATTCACAGCGCATCACTTTTTCCACATTTTGTTATGTTACAGCCTTATTCCAAAATGGATTGAATTCATTTTTTCCTCAGAATTCTACACACAACACCCCCTAATGACAACATGAAAAAAGTTTACTTAAGATTTTTGCAAATTTATTAAAAATAAAAAAATTGAGAAAGCACATGTACATAAGTATTCACAGCCTTTGCCATGAAGCTCAAAATTGAGCTCAGGTGTATCGTGTTTCCCCTGATCATCCTTGAGGTGTTTCTGCAGCTTAATTGGAGTCCACCTGTGGTAAATTCAGTTGATTGGACATGATTTGGAAAGGCACACACATGTCTATATAAGGTTACCACAGTTGACAGTTCATGTCAGAGCACAAACCAAGCATGAAGTCAAAGGAATTGTCTGTAGACCTCTGAGACAGGATTGTCTCGAGGCACAAATCTGGGGAAGGTTACAGAAAAATATCTGCTGCTTTGAAGGTCCCAATGAGCACACTGGCCTCCATCATCTGTAAGTGGAAGAAGTTCGAAACCAGGACTCTTATTAGAGCTGGCCGGCCATCTAAACTGAGCGATCGGAGGAGAAGGGCCTTAGTCAGGGAGGTGACCAAGAACCCGATGGTTACTCTTTCAGAGCTCCAGAGGTCCTCTGTGGAGAGAGGAGAACCTTCCAGAAGGACAACCATCTCTGCAGCAATCCACCAATCAGGCCTGTATGGTAGAGTGGCCAGGCGAAAGCCACTCCTTAGTAAAAGGCACGCGTGGCAGCCGCCTGGAGTTTGCCAAAGGCACCTGAAGGTCTCTCAGACCATGAGACACAAAATTCTCGGTCTGATGAGACAAAGATTTAACTCTTTGGTGTGAATGCCAGGCGTCACGTTTGGAGGAAACCAGGCACCACTCATCACCAGGCCAATACCATCCCTACAGTGAAGCATGATGGTGGCAGCATCATGCTGTGGGGATGTTTTTCAGCGGCAGGAACTGGGAGACTAGTCAGGATAAAGGAAAAGATGACTGCAGCAATGTACAGAGACATCCTGGATGAAAACCTGCTCTAGAGTGTTCTTGACCTCAGACTGGGGCAACGGTTCATCTTTCAGCAGGACAACGACCCTAAGCACACATCCAAGATATCAAAGGAGTGGCTTCAGGACAACTCTGTGAATGTCCTTGAGTGGCCCAGCTAGAGCCCAGATTGAACATCTCTGGAGAGATCTTAAAATGGCTGTGCACCAACGCTTCCCATCCAACCTGATGGAGCTTGAGAGGTGCTGCAAAGAGGAATGGGCGAAACTGGCCAAGGATAGGTATGCCAAGCTTGTGGCATCATATTCAAAAAGACTTGAGGCTGTAATTGCTTCCAAAGGTGCATCGACAAAGTATTGAGCAAAGGCTGTGAATACTTACGTACATGTGATTTCTCAGTTTTTTTATTTTTAATAAATTTGCAAAAACCTCAAGTAAACTTTTTCCGTTGTCATTATGGGGTGTTGTGTGTAGAATTCTGAGGAAAAAAATGAATTTAATCCATTTTGGAATAAGGCTGTAACATAACAAATTGTGGAAAAAGTGATGCGCTATGAATACTTTCTGGATGCACTGTAGATAGACAAATAGATAGATACATTATTAATCCCAAGGGGAAATTCATTTACTTCAGCAGCAGCATACTGATAAAGAACAATGTTAAATTAAAGTGTGATAACAATGAAGGTATAACAGACAGACAATAATTTTGTATAATATTAACGTTTACCCCCCCTGGGTGGAATTGAAGAGTCGCATAGTGTGGGGGAGGAACGATCTCCTCAGTCTGTCAATGGAGGAGGACTGTGACAGCAGTCTGTCGCTGAAGCTGCTCCTTTGTCTGGAGATGATCCTGTTCAGTGAATGCAGTTTATTTTCCATTATTGACAGGAGCTTGCTCAGTGCCCGTCGCTCTGCCACGGATGTCAAACTCTCCAGCTCTGTGCCTACAATAGAGCCTGCCTTCCTCACCAGTTTGTCCAGGCGTGAGGCATCCCTCTTCTTTATGCTGCCTCCCCAGCACACCATCGCATAGAAGAGGGCGCTCGCAACAACTGTCTGATAGAACATCTGCAGCATCTTAATGCAGATGTTGAAAGACTCCAGCCTTCTAAAGAAGTATAGTCAGCTCTGTCCTTTCTTACACAGAACATCAGTATTGGCAGTCTAGTCCAATTTATCATCCAGCTACACTCCCAAGTATTTATAGGTCTGCACCCTCTGCACACAGTCACCTCTGATGATCACAGGGTCGATGAGGGGCCTGGGCTTCCTAAAATCCACAACCATCTCCTTGGTTTTGCTGGTGTTCACTTGTAGGTGGTTTGAGTCACACCATTTAACAAAGTCTTTGATTAGTTTCCTATACTCCTCCTTCTGCCCACTCCTGATGCAGCCCACGATAGCAGTGTCTGTCGTCTGCAAACTTTTGCACATGGCAGGACTCTGAGTTGTATTGGAAGTTGTATTTATTTGTCCCCAGGAGGAAATGTGGCTTTTCACAGAAGCTCTTTAAATAAATTAATACAGAAATAGATAAATAAGTAAATAAATAAATATACACACACACTTTGGTCTGAACACATCCTGGAATGCCTTGTCACACACACGTGTTTAGGGGACAACTAAAGGGCCTGAATAAATTCAGTTCCACACCGGACCAGGGGGTGGAAAAGTGCGCTAATTCTCTCCCTTAATTCCCTGCAGACCATTCTCGGGAAATCCCACCCTGTTTTGGGGTAGCCAATGATGTCACTTTTGGTTCCGGTCCTGATGACATCACTTCCTCCCATGAGGGTTTAAAGCAGATACTCAGTTCTGTTTTGGACTCAGTTGTATGAACATGTCTTTGTCTTTTGACAGAGTTTGCAGCTGGGAAATATTATATGGGTGGCTGCCCCAAACCTTCCCAATGCCTCTTGGCTATTTTTGTGACAGTGGCATAGTCAGCAGGATGGAAGAATCCCAGAAGAAAACGAGATCGGATCTGACTTATAAACAGGTGGGAGACTACCAGGGCCGAGTTTCCGGGTGGGGAGTTCGTCCCGAATTCTGGAAAGAACCGTTGCAGACTCTGTTTCCTTTGTTTAGTTCCGGGCCACATAAAATTCATAGGGAGAGTGTCGAGGGGACACATGTACAGTTGTGCTTCAAAATTTGTGAACCCTTTAGAATTTTCTATATTTCTGAATAAATATGACCTAAAACATCATCAGATTTTCACTCATGTCCTAAAAGTAGATAAGGAGAAAGCAGTTAAACAAATGAGACAAAAATGTTATACTTGGTCATTTATTTATTGAGGAAAATGATCAAATATTACATATTTGTGAGTGGCAAAAGTATGTGAGCCATTGCTTTCAGTATCTGGTGTGACCCCCCCTCCTTTGCAGCAATAACTGCAACTAAACGTTTCCAGTAACTTTTGATCATTCCTGAACAACGGCGTGGAGGAATTTTAGCCCATTCCTCCATACAGAACTGCTTTAACTCTGGGATGTTGGTGAGTTTCCTCACATTAACTGCTCGCTTCAGGTCCTTCCACAACATTTTGATTGGATTAAGGTCAGGACTTTGACTTGGCCATTCCAAAACATTAACTTTATTCTTCTTTAACCATTCTTTGGTAGAACGACTTGTGTGCTTAGGGTTGTTGTCTTGCTGCATGACCCACCTTCTCTTGAAATTTAGTTCATAGGCAGATGTCCTGACATTTTCCTTTAGAATTCTCTGATATAATTCAGAATTCAGTGTTACATCAATGAAGGCAAGTCATCCTGTCCCAGATTCATCAAAACAGGCCCAAACCATGATACTATCACCACCACGTTTCACAGATGGGAATGCAGTGTTTTCCTTTCTCCAAACATAACACTTTTCATTTAAACCAAAAAGTTCTATTTTGGTCTCATCCCTCCACAAAATATTCTTCTAATATCCTTCTGGTTTGTCCACATGATCTTTAGCAAACTGCAGATGAGCAGCAATGTTTTTTTTGGAGAGCAGTGGCTTTCTCCTTGCAGCCCTGCCATGCACACCATTGTTGTTCAGTGTTCTCCTGATGGTGGACTATTGATCATGAACATTAGCATATGTGAGAGAGGCCTTCACTTGCTTAGAAGTTACCCTGGGGTCAATTGTGAACTCGCCGACTATTACATGGCTTGCTCTTGGAGTGATCTTTATTGGTCGACCACTCCTGGGGAGGGTAACAATGGTCTTGAATTTCCTCCATTTGTACACAATCTATCTGACTGAATTGGTGGAGTCCACACTATTTAGAGATGGTTTTGTAACCTTTTCCAACCTGATGAGCATCAGCAACTCTTTTTCCGAGGTCCTCAGAAATCTCCTTTGTTCATGCCAAGATACACTTCCACAAACATGTGTTGTGAAGAGCAGACTTTAAAAGATCTCTGTTCTTTAAATAACACAGGGTGCCCACTCACCTGATTGTCATCCCACTAACTGAAAACACCTGACTCTAATTTCACCTTCAAACTAACTGCTAATCCTAGAAGTTCACATACTTTTGCCACTCACAAATATGTAATACTTGCCAACCCGCATAATCAGGCCGGTTTTTTAATAATTTTTAAGCATAGGGAGAAAATTAACATTTGAAAAATCAGTAATGTAATAAATCAGCAAGAAAAGCAACATTGTAACAATGTATGGAACGAACCAACACACAATCGTCCGTGCGGCGCTCAGGTGCGGAGGTTGGAACGGGAGAAGAGGAGAAGGACGTACACTTGCTCCCTCCGTCATGCTAGTCTGCTGATTTCTCATCCAGTATGCACTGCTTGCTCATGTTCCCACCTCCAACTCGTCACTCGAGTCGTTGTCGTCTTTGTACAGTCCAGATGCACCTGTGACTCACGTAGATTTTTCATTGCTCTGTGCGCTTTTGGCTGCCTTTCTATATATAATCCACCAAGACACCCGACCACGGTAGCAGCGAGGTGGGAGGGGGGTGTGTACAAAGTGCAGGAGCATCTAAGAAGACGCATGTTTCTTGCGGATGCGAATTGCTGTATGTAGCATGTAAAACAGTTTGCGATGGTGCACGCAGTCGTGCGTTGTAACCAAAAACTCGGTTTTTAAAGACTGCTCACTTCATTGTGTATACGACTGTAAGTGAATGAAACGATGCAACTCTGGAGAGGGCAACATACAATACAGCGTTTACACGCTGCATACAGCAATTCACATTCGCGACAAATTGTTTTACATGCTGCATACAGCGATCTACATCTGTGACAAACATGCCTCTTCTTAGATAGTCCTGTCGCGTCCACCCTCTTTCTTGAAGCATACACACCGCCTGGTCATGTGGTGCCTCTGTGTGAACCGGTCAGACATAGAGAAGGTCAGCTGCTGAGAGAGCGTCTTGACTGTTGCAGGGCCTGCATTGGTGAAGCAGGTGAGATGGTAATGAAACAGAGGCACAGGGCTTATTGGTTTTTAAAGACTGCCTCCTTCATTGGGGTTTAACCAATGCACTGAACGAACCAACACACAATGTCAGCGGCGCTCAGGCGGAGGGTGGAGCGGGAGGAGAGGAGAAGGGCGTCCACTCCGCTCCCTCCGTCATGCTAGTCTGCTGATTTCTCGTTCAGTATACACTGCCTGCTCATGTGCCCACCTCCAACTCGTCACTCCAGTCGTTGTCGTCTTTGCACAGTCCAGATGCACCTGTGACTCACGTAGACTTTTCATTGCTCTGTGCGGTTTTGGCTGCCTTTCTATATATATATAATCCACCAAGACACCCGACCACGGTGGTAGCGAGGTGGGAGGGGCGTGTGTACAAAGTGCAGGAGCATCTAAGAAGACGCATGTTTGTCGCAGATGCGAATTGCTGTATGTAGCGTGTAAAACAGTTTGCTATGGTGCACGCGGTGGCATGCATCGTAACCAAAACTTCGTTTTATAAAGACTGCTCACTTCATTGTGTTTTAACCTCAGTTGTAAAGGAATGTTTTAAGGATCCCATGGGATACCCCTCGTAAACAGTTTTATACGCTGCATATGGCGATTCACCTCCGCGAGAAACATGCCTCTATGAGCAGTCAACGTGAGTCGGAGCTGCATGTGACCTCTACGACAGACGAATATAAATGACGGCAGTTTTTCTGTGTCGTCGCATCCGAGTTGGTGGGCGTGACTCTGTGAGTTGTCGTCATATCCAATGGTCTTGGAGTTGGTGGGCGTGGCTCCTTCTTGCGTGCGCCATAGGTGTCTCACTTGTCCACGGCTTAGTGAATCCACGCCCCTTCCGGCGTGCTTTCCATAGTTGTCTTGCCTTAGTGAATTATATATATAGATTCGATCATTTTCCTCAATAAATAAATGACCAAGCATAATATTTTTGTCTCATTTGTTTAACTGGTTTCTCTTTATCTACTTTTACTTGAATGAAAATCTGATGTTTTAGGTCATATTTATTCAGAAATATAGAAAATTTTAAAGGGTTCACAAACTTTCAAGCACAACTGTAACTGGGCTGGTCTCTGTGGGGGAAGTGACAGGGACTTATTATGCCGTCTTGGACGAGAGGGTTGTCCTCCCCATCGGGTTAAGGCCAGCAAAGGGTGGGGATTCCCCAGACCAGCAGGTGAGGTTTTTGCAGGACCTGGGAGCTAGATCCAGAGAGATATACCCAAGAGCAGGTGGATGCTCTTTGAGAAAAGGTGGTGGAGTGGTTGAATCCCTCTGAATGCTCCACCTTTCAACTAGTAAAGAAGGTGGCCTGCTTTTTTTTTTTAACAAAATGCTGGAGCATCTCGCCCAGCCAGTCTGGGAGGAATTCGTTAATATGGATGAGCTCATCAGGCTTGTAGAAACTGCCAGGACAACCTTACAGTCTGGGAGAGCAGAACGGTCCTTTAGCAGATGCTATGGAAGTCACATCCCTGCCAAACTGCTCCCTCTGTACAAGCCGGAGTTTGCACCGGAGTTCCCAGGTCCGCGGGTGCGTCACTCACTTGGGAACGAGGAGGAATGTAAGCGGCGAGGGGGAGGTGGATTGTGCACACTTTCAAACCCCCTATCCATGTCTCATATGGGAGTGGTAATCATTAATGGATTCAAAGTGGAAGCCCTATTTGACTCCGGGAGCAATATTTCCATTGTTGACCACCGTTACGTACTGCCGTGACAATGGATAAATGTAAAGACCAGCATAACCTGTGTACACAGAGATATCCAGTACTATAAAACCACCTGATGTTTCATCAGCCAAGGAAAGCTGGTAAAAAAGATCACCGTAGCAGTCCTCCTGAAGTCCCCTTTTGCTGTGATTCTAGGACGGGACTGGTCTAACATTAAAAGCGGTGAAGTACTACTCACTCCTGATGTTAAGTTAGGCCTAGTAACAGACGGGAACAATACGTCGCAGGTAGTCTCCACACAGTGTACTCAGCTGGCAGAGAGTGGTGTGGGAAGCCAAGAAGTAGATGGGGAGTTTCCCGGTCCATTGCAACCCGTGATGTTAACAGAGCGCGCCTCAACGGATCGGGCTAATTCCACGCCCCTTGAGGTCAAACCAGACCCGTTCTCTGATCTAGGTTTTCAGTTTAGACAAATGATGGCCTTGTTTAAAAGGGAGCAATGGAATGATGACTCCCTGAAGATTGCAAAGAATGCAGTGGTAATAGTCAACGGTCAATGCACCAATCACCCAATGCCATCTCAAAAAACAAGGCCCGCTTATGCGTTACTTATTGGTCCTGTGATGTCACAATCGAGGTGCTATGTTTACAAACAGTGCCAGCTGAACTTTCCGTCTAAGATCATCGTTGAAGTTGTAAAGAAAGTTAGTTTTTGATATAAAGTTATTGCAGTCGTAAAGGTTATAAGTTCAGATGTCTGCGGTGCAGTGCAAGGTAATATTTTGATGTGTTTTGTTTATTTTAATGGTGAAAAACTGCACCGCGTGCCGGGTAACATCGATAATGCTGCAAATGGAGGTTAGGGCATGTAATGTCGAGAGTAGGCTTAAGAAAGGAATGTTTAGCTACAGTTGTGTAAAAATGTATATGAGCAGTAAGCTGCAGGCATGGTGTTATTTAGTGTTGCAAATATGTGAATTTAACAAGTTTATTTTTTATATAGGTCACAAGATGCCATCAACCTGCTGTGTCCCTGGTTGTCGAGGCAACTATCGAGCAACAAAGGATCATCCATATGAGAAAGTGTGTTTTAATTTCCAGATGATCCCGAAATGCAGAAAAAATGGAAGCGCATGATACCAGGAGCAAATGTGGAATTCAGTGAAAAGCCGATTGTTTGTGAGAAACAATTCGCACTTCAGTTTATTGTTCGAGTGGATACCGTGACTCGACCCGATGGATCAGTTCTACGTGTTGACCGGAAAATTCCCAAGTTGACTGCAGAGGCTATTCCTACAATGTTCCCCAATACACCGGCATACCTGTCATCAGAACCTCCAAAAAAAGCGAAAAGCTCCAGACTGTCGACACAATGAAGTTGATATTAGACATAAACAGGAACTAGGAAAAGAAAATCCGAACACATTTCTCCAGTTTTAATGTCACTACACTGGTTACCTGTGTCATTCAGGATTGACTTTAAAATTCTGCTTATGGTTTATAAAGCCTTAAATAATCTAAGCCCCATCGTATATATCGGAATGTCTGACACCTTATATTCCAAATCGTAACCTCAGATCCTCAAATGAGTGTCTCCTTAGAATTCCAAGAACAAAACTTAAAAGAAGTGGTGGTGCCCTTCTGCTGCTATGCACCTAAAATCTGGAATAGCCTGCCAATAGGATTCGCCAGGCTGATACAGTAGAGCAATTTAAAACACTGCTGAAAACATATTACTTTAACATGGCCTTTCTATAACTTCAATTTAACTTAATACTGATACTCTGTATGTTCAATTCATCATAATAACTATTCATGGTGGCTCTAAAATCCGTACTGACCCCTACTCTCTTTTCTGTTTCTTTTCGGTTTCTTTGTGGTGGTGGCCTGCGCCACCTCCACCTACTCAAAGCTTCATGATGCTCCAACAATGATGGATGGATTAAAAGGCAGAACTCTACGTGACCATCTTCATCAAGCCCTTCCGTGAGAACCCTAAATCCAAAGAGGACTGTTTCATGTATGTTAGGTAGAATGCCCAGAGGGGACTGGGCGGTCTCATGGTCTGGAATCCCTACAGATTTTATTTTTCTCCAGCCGTCTGGAGTTTTTTTGTTTTTCTGTCCCCCCTGGCCAAAGAACCTTACTCTTATTCGATGTTAATTAATGTTGATTTATTTTGTTTTCTTATTGTGTCTTTTATTTTTCTATTCTTTATTATGTAAAGCACTTTGAGCTACTGTTTGTATGAAAATGTGCTATATAAATAAATGTTTTTGTTGTTGTTGATGAACAGGCTTTTCAAGATTGGCTATCTGATGACATTATTTGATGTGCTATGTGATAAACTTGATGGATTTATTAAGGACTGCAATGGCTGGATTACAATTCAGAAGGATGGTTGCATTTTCATATATCGTGTTAAACTGTTTAATATTCCACGGATTACAGTTTCTGTCATAATTAATGGAACACTTCATGTTCATGTATATAAAGGTGAGCTGCAGATTGATATGCATTGTTTAGAATGGGTTTTGGGTTCTGACTGCATGTTAACATGCCGGTCACAGTTGTCAACATTATTAAGTCATTTGTGTGGTTTGGTGGAAAATGATGATGGTAACATGTCAGTTACTGACACAGTTGCTTGTGTTGCAAGAGAATTAGACAACTTGTGTAGCAGGCTGGTTGATGATGATGAATATGGCTGTGATATACACCCTCGTTCGTGTTTTTTGACTGATCAGTTTTCTTTGTTGTTTGCTACACAATGTCGATATAGTGCAGATATTTTTAAGGAAAAAGCTAACCTCAAACATAAACTGGCTACATTGACAAAAAAGAGGTAACTAATAAGCCAGTTCTTTTGATATAACATTCTGCTTTCGTAAGATCAATATCAGCGCATTTGTTAATTTTGCTTATTTTATGATGATATGAAAAAAATCATTGTTTATCATTAGTTATTCCAAAATAATGGCTGTTTGTATTTTATCTGGTGTTGCTTGTTATTTTTTAGATTTAACTGCATTAACAAAGTGATAAATGTAGCTTTTCTTGTGATTATTAATGGGTAAATCTGCATTATTTTTCACGTTACTTCTGTTTAATCCAGGATTATGGGATTTCCTGAGATGCATTTAAATATTAATTTTTCATATGGTGCCAACCACTTGTCGCTGTGGTTTTCTAGTTTTTTTTTTTCTTACTTTATCATAGTCATTTTCATATATGAACATTAAGTATTGCATTGTTTTATTCAATACAGTATTCAGTGTTACTCTTAGGTTAATCTCATGTTTAAGGCATTAATTGCATTAATGTTGAGTTGCTGATATCTATATAATAGTCGCTGTTAAGTATGTGAAATATGTAATTTAAACGTTATGTGTGACGTTTTATATAAAAATAAATAAAATGTATAACGCAACTGACTTGCCTTTGTTATTTCACGCATTGCATTAATTAATTTTACACGGAAATAATTTATTTACACTCGTACAACGCGACAGGTTCTCTATTTGCGTCTGTTGCTACTGTAGCACCTCGATTGTGACGTCACCACAGGCATGAGCGGGCCTTGTTTTTTGAGACAGCATTGGAATCACCCCATGCCACAGTGTCCCCACTTTGTCATTGAAAATGATTTATTACATCAGGTTAGTAAACATGAGGTGGAGGCACGGAAGTTGTTGTTGATTCCGAGTTAGCACACGCCCACCTCCTAGGAGTCCACCTGGGCACCGAAAAAACATTACAGCGAATTAAGCTCTGATTTTATTGGCTGGGAATTAACAAGGAGGTTTGCTGCTTTTGTATCTCTTGCAGATTGTCAACTGCAGCAAATTCCTAGGAGGGACCGTGCTCCTCTCATTCCCCTTCCCCTAACTGATATCCCTTTTGAGAGAATAGGGGTCAATATCGTAGGATCCTTGGAGCCCTCAGCCCAAGGACATAAATATGTATTAATCCTCATGGATTATGCAACCCAATATCCAGAAGCTGCTCCATTGCGCTCAGCTAATTCCAAAACCATTGCATGTGAACTCGTTGGGTTGTCTTTTCGCGAACGGCTTCCCTAAGCCCTTACGGACCAAGGGATGCCGTATACCTTGGAGACGGCAAAATTAATTAAAATAAAGCACTTAAAGGCCGCGGTGTATCATCCTCAAAACCAACAGTCTAGTTCAGAGATTTAATCAGACTCTCAAACAGATGCTCCGCAAGGTGGTCAGCAGGGACGAGAGGAACTGGGATCAGCTCCTCTCCCTCGTGCTCTTTGCCTACCGGGAAGTCCCTCAAGCCTTGACGGGGTTCTCACCATTTGAGTTATTGTACGGACGACAACCCTGTGGCATATTAGACATTTTGAGAGAAGGCTGGGATGGAGAGGCTCTTCCCTCAGTTAATATTTTAGAATATATCGCGCTGTTCCGTGATAGATTTGGAAAAATTCGACCTATCCCAAAAAGTCACATGGAGGAAGCACAAGCAGGACAGGCCCGCTATTACGGCCGTGGCACGATGCTCCAGGAGTTCCAACCGGGGGATCGGGTCACGGTGTTGGCTCACACCTTCCACTCTAAGCTATTTGCCCATTGACAGGGACCATATGAGGTTTAGGAGAGGAAAGGGCTTGTTGACTATTTGGTGAAACAGCCCAATTGTCATCCGAGCAAGCAGGTATATCATGTGAATATGCTGAAACCATGGAAGGAAAGGGATCCCGATCACTCTTCCAGCCAGCCCTGCTCATTCTTTGCTCATAATCCAGGGTTTTTTTGGGAATCAATGTACTATCATAATGGGTACCACTGTGTTGACACAGAAGTTAATATAGCCTGTGATGCAGTGACAGAGTTCCTTAATATTGACCCCATTTTACTCGCACATCATTTCCCAGTTTGTTATTTGGAAGCAGTCATTCTGAGCCATTTCAGTCTCTAGGCTCCACTTCCACACTATTCTGGTAGTAACAGGTTGCTGTCTAATAACATGTTTGTAGGTGGGAATAAGGTGAATGAGGCTGTGGTCAGATTTGCCTAAATGAGCAGGTAGATTACACTTAAAGGCATCTTTAACATTTGAATATGTCCAGTATTACCCTGTAGGTTGCCTGTGGAAAGAAACACTGAAGACGGAGCCTTGAGGAATATCAGCAGTATCAGAATAAAAGTACAAGCCTTTCAAGAAGAAGCAAGTCAGATGTGAGCGATGACGTAAATCTGATGTGTGCCAAGGAATCATCTTCACGTAGTTTTGGGTGTCAGCAGTGGGTCACACTGTCTGCATATAGGTTTTGAAATGAAGTGGAAAAAGGGGTTTTTCAGGCTTTGAGCAAAGTGTCAAACAAGGAGCCAACTGCCACCAACAGACATGATAATATAATTACATATTAATTTTAACATAATCTTTGAATTCAAAATTGTCGGGCAATCAATAAAAGCTAAACATAAAACTCAGTTCTTTTGAATTAAAATTTTATTTCTCAAAAGCCATAGAATATTTACATTCTTAAAGGCACAGATGCTAAAATGGTTCAGATATATCAGCTCCATCATGGAACAGTATGGTCAGTTTTTCAATCATTATAGTGGAGACCCTTGATCTCCATTGATCATCATTTATCTTGTCTGTAATATAGGATACTGTTCCTTCTTACTCTGTCACAGCTCTAGGAATTCAAATTCAATCTTCTTTTTTCTCAAGGAAGCCATCTATTTTTTGTCAATTTTTCATATTCCATAATAGAAACAAATCACGGAAATGCAAATTCAACCAGGTTCCAAAGACAATGGTATAAGAGTGAAAAGAAATTGTAATAGATATATACTGTATTAAAAAGAAAAAACAAAATTGAGCAAAGACCCCCAATTCCAAACCACCCCTCAAAGCAGCTTCAACCACATTCCTCCATATCCCACACTGATATTGTAGAAGATATTGTAGAAGGTAGTTTAAGTTGTCTGTGTGATACCAGGTAGACTTTGGGGACGTACTACTGCTATTTCCAAACAAAAAAAGTTTTTTTTTAATTGCCAAAAAAAAAAAACCATTAATACTATTAATGTGATCTCGTCCCTTATACTCACTCGTCTAAACTTTCTGTAAAATCAATAATCTGTAAATAAATAAATATTCTTCTAAAAATCCTTTTTTCTTTTTTATTTATGACCCAGTGGTGGAGCTCCTTACTTTCGTATTTTTCTTTCATTTGTGTAGCACTTCTGGAAAAATCGTCCCTAATTTTTTCATCCAACTCTTTTCTGCCCTTTTCCTTTCCGAGTCTGTCCACATTCTGTTTTCTTCTATGACACACATCTTCAAATAGTCCAGTCAGTGACACACAAAATGATCTATCAGGTAAATCTTTTCCCTGTTTTTCTGTATCTGGCACACATGTTTTTTCAGTCTCTTTCATCATCTGTTTTTAGGTTCTCCCCCCATATTTTGGATGACATCTCCAGCAGGTGATCAAATAGATGCACCTCTTATTTTGAATTTTTGTAAGTTGAAAGTGGTCTAAGAGATGCATGATATTCCTTTTTAAGTGTAATTCAGTTTCTTCTTTTTGTTTATTTGTACCATCCCTACTTATTTTGTTGCTTGGGACTTTTTAATTTAAATAAGACAGCCAATGATGTAACATATTTTAGGCTGTCTAATTTAACCAATTGATCTTATTACTGCCCACTTTAAATTCTTTTTCATTTAAGAAATGTTCTATAATTTTACTTATAAATAGAATTAATATATTTTGACATTTCCAATTTAGCTCCTAGGTACCAATCATTTTGCATTTCCAGGTGGGTATAAGATGTAATTTTTGCTAAATTTGAGTCACCCACTATTATATTCATTTTGATATATCCGCTTGTGTACTGTTGGTTTGTATGTTTCATCTCTCCCATTGTTTACCTTCACTTCTTGATTAATATGTAGCCCACCACCTGCTGCTCCTATCTCCCCTTCACTTTGATCCAGTGAGTCTTCCACTTGATTAGTGTCACTTCTATTCTTTTGTTGTCTATTCCTCTTTCTCCACGCTAGGTCCTTATCTTTCCCATCTACTCTTCTTGTTTCTTAGGGCTAAGTATATTAAGTTTCAGCAAGTCCCAAACATATTCTTCATCTTCTAAACTAAGTTCTTAATTTCTATTATCTTCCTCTTCTACTTGCATTTGTCTGTTATTTTGATTTTCTTTTACAAAAATCCCTTGTCCTGTCATCTCTACATCCTCCTCCACTGGATTGAGAATCTTCTCTTCTTGGTAAGTATCTCCTTTCATCGGGTAGATGTGTCCAGTTCCAGTAGATCAGTAAAACATTTCTCATCTCCTAAGTTAAGTTCTTTATTTTTGTTTTGTTTTCTATTATTTTCCTGACCCATTTTTGTCTGACTAATGTTTTGTATTTGTTTTTCAGGTTTCCTGTCTCCCACCATTTCTGCCTCCTTAGTTGGATTCCGGAAACATTCCCCCTGGTAGGTTTCATTGTTGACACCATGTTTTCTATTAACATTTCTTTGTTCTAATTTACTTGTCCTTCTCTCCCCTTTATTCCTTAAATTTATTTATACCTGTAACTGCGTTTTCCCAAAATTATTAAAGTTCTTCAGCTTCAACTCAAAAAATGGGATTCAACAAAAGCCTGACGTGCAGAAATGATTCCACAGACAAAATATCTTCGTTTTTAAAAGTTTAGTTAAGTTTTAAAATAAAACAATTCACACAAAAAAGGAAAATTAAAATATTAAAAAAAAGGAAAAATTAATGTTAAGAAAAGTTAAATTCTAAGCTTAATCTTGTTACATCTCAAATCGTTACTATTTACTTAACATTTCTGAACCATTTCAAAATGGTCAGAAAACTGTATGCTTATCCCATTTCTAAGCTTAAAATGGGTCTTTCAAGTCCCTCTTTACTGGGACCAGTTCTAAACAAACTGAGCTTATTATCACACTGTTACTCAGTTATAGTAAGAAGGTTCTATCGCTTGCTAACTTATAGGGGGAAAAGACTATACCATAAGTTATGACTATGAAAGGAATTTATATTCTATTCAAATTAACAACAACAACATTTATTTATATAGCACATTTTCATACACACAGTAGCTCAAAGTGCTTTACATAATAAAGAATAGAAAAATAAAAGACACAATAAGAAAACAAAATAAGTCAACATTAATTAACATAGAATAAGTAAGGTCCAATGGCCAGGGGGGACAGAAAAAACAAAAAAAAAACTCCAGACAGCTGGAAAAAAAAATAAAATCTGTAGGGATTCCAGACCATGAGACTACCCAGTCCCCTCTGGGCATTCTACCTAACATAAATGAAACAGTCCTCTTTGGATTTAGGGTTCTCACGGAAGGACTTGAAAATGATGGTCACGTAGAATTCTGCCTTTTAATCCATCCATCATTGTTGAAGCATCATGAAGCTTTGAGTAGGTGAAGGTGGCGCAGGCCACCACCACAAAGAAACCGGAAAAAGAAACAGAAGAGAGAGTAGGGGTCAGTATGGATTTTAGAGCCACCATTAAATAGTTATTATGATTAATTGAACATACAGAGTATCAGGATTAAGTTAAATTAAGTTAAATTGAAGTTATAAAAAAGTCATGTTAAAGTAATGTGTTCTCAGCAGTTTTTTTTTAAAGTGCTCTACTGTATTAGCCTGGCGAATTCCTATAGGCAGGCTATTCCAGATTTTAGGTGCATAGCAGCAGAAGGCCGCCTCACCAGTTCTTTTAAGCTTTGTTCTTGGAATTCTAAGGAGACACTCATTTGAGGATCTGAGGTTACAATTTGGAATATAAGGTGTCAGACATTCCGATATATAAGATGGGGCGAGATTAGTTAAGGCTTTATAAACCATAAGCAGAATTTTAAAGTCAATCCTGAATGACACAGGTAACCAGTGTAGTGACATCAAAACTGGAGAAATATGTTCTGATTTTCTTTTCCTAGTTAGGATTCTTGCAGCTGCATTCTGCACTTGTTGCAAACGATTTATGTCTTTTTTGGGTAGTCCTGAGAGGAGTGCATTACAGTAATCTAGTCGACTGAAAACAAATGCGTGAATTAATTTCTCAGCATCTTTCAAGGATATAAGAGGTCTAACTTTTGCTATGTTTCTTAGGTGAAAAAATGCTGTCCTAGTGATCTGATTAATATGTGATTTAAAATTCAGATTACAGTCAACAATTACCCCTAAGCTTTTTACCTCCGTCTTGACTTTTAATTCTAATGTATCCAGTTTATTTCTAATAGCCTCATTGTATCCATTATTGCCAATCATTAAGATTTCAGTTTTCTCTTTATTTAACTTGAGAAAGTTACTATTCATCCATTCTGAGATACAAGTCAGACATTGTGCTAGTGAATCAAGAGAATCGGGGTCATCAGGTGCTATTGAGAAGTACAGCTGTGTGTCATCAGCATAGCTTTGGTAGCTCACGTTGTGCCCCGAGATAATCTGACCTAACGGAAGCATGTAGATTGAGAATAACAGCGGACCCAGGATAGAGCCTTGTGGAACACCATATCGGATATCATATGTCTTCGAGTTGTAATTACCACAACTAACAAAGAAATTAAGCAAACATTAATATGAGTTTAACTCAAAACTTTAACTTTCTAAAATTGGCTCTTACATTTCCGGCCCCTAATTGGCTATGCAGGAGCGGAGACAATTTCTATACTTTACTTCAATATGAGTCAATTACTTTTATATTAACTGTTCTTTTCAAATCATTAGCAATAACACTGCAAACAAACATTTTAAAAATTTCATATTTCAAACATTGGCTGTTTCTTGAAGCAGGCAGTTTATTCACGGGTCTGTCCAGTGTGCTGGTTTTGGTCTGCACACAAACTCTTCTGACTGCACCTTTGGCATCTGGCATTGTCTTGATGACTCGACCCATTACCCAGGAATTGCGAGGTGTAGCTTTATCTATAATTAGAACAACCCCCAAAGGACTACGGCAAGGGGTTTAAAGAAATGGGGGAACTTCCCCGTGGAAATGAAAGGCGGCCCCAGGGGATGGGAATTTCCCGGAAAAACCGATTTTTGTTTTTTGGGAAACAAATTGCCTTGTTTAGGAAATGGAAGTGACTCCGAGTTTGGAAAAAATCAGTGGTTGCCGGTCCCAATCCCGCAATGCCCCAAAAAACCCGTTTTTCCGGGGTCCTTTCAGTCAAAAAAAGCGAATTTTCCGCTGGGACTTTGAAGTTGAAAATTGTTTTAAAAGGCTAAAAAAATTTAACAATTTCTCCGGGTTTAATTTTTAAGGGTTTTTTTTATTTTTAAGGGCTGCATGGGGAAATAAGCTAAATAATTGGGGCTTTTGGTAAAATACAAAAGAATGTTCCTTTAAAAATTTAAAGACCCATGGTGTTTTTAGTTTCCAAAAAAAATTTAAAAAAGGTGGGGGCCCCCCGCTTATAATCGGAAAAGGGCCTTTTCCAAAAAAAGGAATCCGGGGTTTTTTCGTAGAAACAAAAAAAATAACTGAAAAAAAATTTAAAATTTAAAAAACTTTGTTTTAAAACTTTTCCCTTTTTTTGGGGGATACCCCTGATGTTCATTTAAAAAACCCCAATTAAACTATTCAAATCCCCCCCCCAAAAATCCTGTAAAACCCCCTCCCTTCGCTTTTTTTTTCGTTGGGGTTTAAAAAAATCCCATTTTCCTTTTTTCATAAGTTCCCTTTAGGTTTGATTTAAATTCTTATTTTATAAAGCCTTAAATAATCGAATTTTATGATGTTGAAAACCCCAAAGAACTCGTCTCAAATGGTTTTTCCCAAATTCCAAAACCCGTTGGGTTTTTTTTTCGGGGCCCCTGCCAAGGGGGCTCTATAAGTGAAAATTAAAAATGTGAAAAATTTGTTTTAAAAATGGTTTTTTTCTATTCCCTTTAATTAAACCTGATATTTTTAATTCATATAATAATATTTGGTGGCCTAAATTGGCTATTTCTTTTGTTTTTTTTGGTTTTTTTGTGGTTTAAAACTAAAAATTCTGATTCAAAAAGGATGGTTGGGCCTTCGTGAAATTTCATAACCCACGGGGAACCTAAATAAGGGACTTTTCATGTTTTTGGGTAAATAAGGGACTGGGGTTATTCTTTGTTTTATTTTTTCTTTCTGGGGTTTTTTTTTCGTCCCCCAAAAAATTATTTTTGTGGTGTTAAAATGGGGTTTATTTTGTTTCTTTTTGCTTTTTTTTCAAAAGAAAAGCATTTTAGCACTTTTGTATGAAAGGGCTATAAAAAAATTGTTTTTGTTTTGAGACCCAAAGTTTTTTCTTTGTTTTTTTTTACAAGTAAATTGTGGATTTTTTGGGAAAAGCTCCTTCAAAATTTTTAAACTGGGTTTAAATTCCAAAAGGTTTTTTAAAAATTTAAGGAAACCTTGTTTTTCTGCTTTTAAAGAAAATTTTAGGCTTTTTTTAATTTTGGGGTTTTTAGTAATTAAAAATATTGTTTTTTGGTTTTGGAAAAATGGTAAATTTTTACTGGTTGCTTGTTTTTAAGTTTAACGGGTTATGGTTTGATATGGGGGTTGGGCTTGTATAATGGGTTTTTTGCATTTTTTCTTTTTTTGTTTCACCGGTTTGGGTTTTGAAAAAAGCAATAAAAAAATTTTTCAAAAAAATTCCTTCCCGTTTTTTCTGTTTCTGCTATAAAGCTTTTTAAATTTTTTGCTTTTTAAGTTTTCATTGTTTATTTAATATTTTTTTTGATTTTATTTTGGCTTTTTTTTTTGATTTAAAATTTTTTAAATAAAAATAGTTTTTTTGGTTAAATTTAAAATTTTTTTTCCCTTTTTAATGGGTTAGGGTTTTAATTTTTAAATAAAATTTTTTTTAACCCACTTGCCTTTTTTGTTTTTTTTTATTTTATCAAAAATTTTAAAAAAATTTAATTTATTTTTTTAATACAATTTAAGGTTCTCTTATTTCCTTTTTGTTTTATTGCTTAATTTTGATTTGATACTTTTAGCATTAAAATAATGAATTTAATTTTTGTGTTTTATTAAAAAAAAAATAAAATGTTAAAACGATTGTTTGTTATTTACATTTTTTTTTTAAAAAAATTTTAAAAAATTGGCCAAATTTTATTGGCTGGAATTAAACCCCCAAGGGGTGGCCCCCTTGGGCAGTTTGGGGTCCCCCAGCCAAATTCCCGGGAAAAGGGTTTTATTTGGGGTTTCCCTTTCCCAATTTTTTTTTGGGGAAATGTTTCGGGGATCAACCCCCCGCAAAAAAAATTAAATCCTCTGATTTTAGGCTAATAACAAGGGGTTTTGTTTTCCATTCGGGAATTTATTCCAAAATTTGAAAAAAGGGGTTTCTTTTAACTTTGAAACCCCCTTTTAAAAAGGGAAATACGGGCCCCAAGCCCCAATTTAAAATTAAAATTTTTTTAAAACCTCCGGGTTATAAAACCCAAAAACAACGCTAGTTCAAATTTAAAACCTCCAATGCTTAATTTGGTCAGCGGAAGGAGGACGGGGATCCCCTTCCCTGGGCCTTTTCTAAAATCCTAAAGCCGGATTTCTCACCATTAGTTATTTACGGACCCCGGGGCATAAGACGAGAGAACTGGGTTTCCCCCCTGTTTTTTTAGAATTTTTCCTGAAGTTTAAAAATTGCCCATCCCAAAAAGCATGGAGGAAGCCGAGGAAAGGCCCCCTAATTTTTTAGGCCGGTGTGTGGAGTTCCCAAAAAGGGGGACGGGCCCCTGGTCCCCCCTCAAGCTTTTCCCTTTTTGACGGGACTATGGGTTTGGAAAGGGCTTTTGACTTTTGGGGGCCCAATTGTCATCCGAGCAAGCAGGTATATCATGTGAATATGCGAAACCATGGAAGAAAGGGTGATCCTCTTCCAACCCCCTCTCATTTTTTGCTCATAATCCGGGGGTTTTTGGGAATCAATGTCTATCATAATGGGTACCAGGTGAAAAGAAGTTTATAGCCTGTGATGCAGTAAGGGTTCTAATTTGCCCCTTTACTACATCATTTCCCGTTTGTTATTTGGGGATTTCGGATTTTAGTCTCTGGCCACTTCCCCCTATTCTATATAACAGGTTGTGTCTAATAACATGTTTGTGGGTAAAAATAAGAAAGGGCTGTGGTCAGATTTGCCAAAATACGGAGATTCCCTTAAAAGCATCTTTAACATTTGAATATGTCGTATTCCCTGTGGGTTCCGGGAAAAAAACACTAAAAGCCGGGCCGGGAATATCAGCAGTATCAGAATAAAGTACAAGCCTTTCAAGAAGAAGCAAGTGGTGGGGCGGGATAAATCTGATTGAAGGAATCATCTTCACGTTTTTTTGGGTGTGATGGGTCACTGTCTGCATAGGGGTTTTGAAATGAAGTGGAAAAGGGTTTTTTTTCAGGCTTTGAGCAAAGTGTCAAAAAAAGGAGCCAACTCCCAAAACGACATGATAATATAATTTATTAATTTTAAAAAATCTTTGAATTAAAAATTGTGGGCAATCAAAAAAGCTCTAAAACTCAGTTCTTTTAATTAAATTTTATTTCTAAAAAAATAGAATTTTTAAATTTTTGGAAATGCAAAAATGGTTCCAGATATATCACCCATCTGGAACATTGGTCATTTTTTCAATCATTATAGTGGAGACCCGTCTCCATTGATCATCATTTATCTTTCTGAAATTTGGATATTTTTCCCTGTACAGCTCTAAAATTCAAATTCAATCTTTTTTTTTCTCAAGGAAATTTTTTTTTGTCAATTTTATATTCCATAATGAAACAAACCCCGGAAATAAATTAAACCCAGGTTCCAAAGACAATGGTAAAAAGAGTAAAAAAAAATTGTAATAGATATACTGTATTAAAAGAAAAACAAAATTGAGCAAAGACCCCAATTCAAACCCCCCTCAAACAGCTTAAACCTTTCCCTCCAACCCCACACTGATATTGTAGAAAAATTTTTGTAGGGGTGTTTAATTGTCTGTGATCCAGGTAATTTTGGGGGGCTCTACTGCTTTTTCCAAACAAAAAAATTTTTTTTTAATTGCCAAAAAAAAAAAACCATTAATACTATTAATGATCTTCCTATACTCCCCTTCTAAACTTTCTGAAAATCAATAATCTGTAAATAAATAAATATTCTTCTAAAATCTTTTTTTTTTTTTATGAATGGTGGACCCCTTCCTTTTTTCTTTCATTTTGTAGCACTTCAAAAATGTCCCTTTTTTTCATCAACTTTTTTCTGCCCTTTTCCTTTTCCGAGTCTGCCCACATTCTTTTTTCTTCTAAAACATCTTCAAATAGCCAGTCAACACACAAAATGATCTATCAGGTAAATTTTTTCCTTTTTTTTTCTGTATCTGGCACACATTTTTTTTCAGTCTCTTTCATCATCTTTTTTGGGTTCTCCCCATATTTTGGATGACATTCCACGGTGATCAAATAGATGCACCTCTTTTTTTAATTTTTGTAAATTGGTGGTCAGAGATGCAGATATTCCTTTTAAGTGTAATTCAGTTTCTTCTTTTGTTTTTTTTAAATTATTTATTTTGTTGTTTGGGGATTTTTTTAATTTAAATAAGACAGCCAATGATGAAAATTTTTTAGGCTGTCAATTTTAATTGATCAACCATTTTAAATTCTTTCATTTAGAAATGTTCTATAATTTTATTAAAAATAAATTAATATATTTTGACATTTAATTTAGCCCCTGGTACCAATCATTTGCATTTCCGGGTGGGTATAAGATGAATTTTTTTGCAAAATTTTAGTCCCCCACTTTATATTCATTTGATATATCCTTTTACTGTTGGTTTTATTTTCCTCTCTCCCATTGTTTACCTTCCTTCTTGATTAATAGGCCCACCCCTGCTGCTCCTATCCCCCTTCCTTTGACCCAGTGGTCTTCCATGATTATGTCACTTCTATTTTTTTTGTTGTCTTTCCTCTTTCTCACGCTAGGTCTTATTTTTCCCCATCTATCTTCTTGTTTCAGGGCTTATTTAAGTTTCACAAAAACATTTTCTTTCTTCTAAACAAAGTTCTTAATTTCTATTATCTTTCTTCTCCCATTTGTCTGTTATTTTGATTTTCTTTACAAAAATCCCTTGTCCTGTCATCTCAATCCTCCTCCCGGGATTGAGAATCTTCTCTTCGGTAGTTCTCCTTTCCGGGTAGATTTTCCAGTTCAGTAGATCTAAAACATTTCTCATCCCCTAATTAAGCTTTATTTTGTTTTTTTTTTCTATTATTTTCCTGAATTTTTTCTGATAATGTTTTGTTTTTTTTTCGGTTTCCTTTTCCCCACCATTCCCCCCCTTAGTTATTCGGCTTTCCCCCCTGGTAGGTTTCATTTTTCATTTTTCTTTTAAAATTTCTTTGTTCAAATTTTCTTGTCCTTCTCTCCCTTTTTCCTTAAATTTTTTATACCTGAAACTGCTTTTTCCCAAAAATTATTAAAGTTCTTCAGCTTCAACCCAAAAATGGGATTCAACAAAGCCTGGCTAAAATGATTCCAAGACAAAATTCTTGTTTTAAAAATTTTAAATTAAAGTTTTAAAATAAACAATTCACACAAAAAAAAATTAAAATTTAAAAAAAAAAATTAATGTTGAAAATTAAATTCTAAACCCAATCTTGTTACTCTCTCGTTACTATTTACTTAACATTCTGAACCTTTTCAAAAGGGTCGAAAATTTATTATCCATTTCTAACAAAATGGGTCTTTCAAATCCCTTTTTACGGGACCAGTTCTAAACAAACTAGCTTATTTCACACTGTTCTCAGTTATAGTAAAAAGGTTCTATCCCTAACTTATGGGGGAAAAGACTATACCATAAGTTTACTATGAAAGGAATTTATATTCTATTCAAATTAACAACAACAACATTTATTTATATGCATTTTCCCCACGTGCTCAAAATCTTTACATAATAAAAAAAAGAAAAAAAAAAAGACACAATAAGAAAACAAAAAAAGTAAACATTAATTAACATAAAATAAGTAAGGTCCAATGGCCAGGGGGAACAAAAAAAAAAAAAAACTCCAGACGCGGGAAAAAAAAAATAAAATCTTGGGGTTCAGACCAGAACACACCCCTTTGGGTTCCCCCCAAACAAAAATGAAACAGTCCCCCTTTGGTTTGGGTTCTCCGGAAGGACTTAAAATGATGGTCAGTGTTCTGCCAATCCCCATTTGTTAAAGCATCATGAAGCTTTGGTGGGGTAAAGGTGGGCGGCCACCACCACAAAAAGGGAAAAAAACAGAAGGGGGTGGGGGTCAGTAGGTTTTAGGCCCCCTTAAATGTTTTTTGTTTAAATTTGAACTACAGAGTATCAGGTTTAAAGTTAAATTAAGTTAAATTGAAGTTTAAAAAGTCATTTTAAAAAGTAATGTTTCTCAGCTTTTTTTTTTTAAAGTTCTACTTTTTAAACCTGGCTTCTAGGGGGCAGGCTATTCCAGATTTAATTGCATAGCAAAAGGCCCTCACCATTTTTTTAAGCTTTGTTCTTGGAATTCAAGGGAACCTCATTTGAGGATCTGGGGGTTACAATTTGGAATAAAAGGTGTCAGACATTCCGATATTAAAAGATGGGGGAAATTTAAAAATTTTAAACCAAAAGCGGGGTTGTAATCCGAACCGGGTAACCAGTGTGTGACATCAAAACGGGGCTTTTTTCTTTTCCCTGGTTGTTCTTGCCCATTCTGCACTTTTGAAAGCGATTTATGTTTTTTGGGTGCCCTGGGGGGTTTCAGTAATCTAGGGGGCTGACAAATCTGTTAATTTTTAATCTTTAAAGGGAAAAAAGGGGTCTAACTTTGCTATGTTTCTTAGGTGAAAAAAATGCTGTCCAAATATCTATTAAATATGGATTTAAATTCAGTTCGTAACAATTCCCCCTAACTTTTCCTCCGTTTTTTTTAATTCTAATGTACCCGTTTATTTTAATACCTCAATCCATTATTGCCAATCATTAAGATTTCGTTTTCTCTTTTTTTCTTGAAAGTTACTATTCCCCATTCTGAGATACAATCAGACATTGTCAGTAAATAAAGAAATCGGGGTTGGTGCTATTGAAAAAGTACAGCTGTGTAAAAACTGTTTGGTGCTCCGTTGTGCCCCGGTAATCTGCCCGGGCTGTAGATTGAGAAAAAGCGGACCCAGGATAGAGCCTTGTGGAACACCATATCGGATATCATATGGGGGGAAAATTCCCCCAAAACCCGAAATTAAGCAAACTTTATGGGTTTAACCAAAACTTTAATTTTCTAAAATTGGCTCTTTTTCCGGCCCAAATTTGGGCATGCAGGGGGAGACAATTTCTATTTTTACTTCAATATGGTAAATTACTTTTTAAAACTTTCTTTTCAAATCTTGCAATAACACTAAACAAACATTTTAAAATTTTCATATTTCAAACATTGGCTTTTTTTCTTAAACAGGCGTTTTTAAAGGTTTTCCCGTGTGCTGGTTTGGTCTGCACACAAACTCTTCAAACTCCTTTGGCATCTGGTTGGATGCGGGGCCCCTTCCCCGGGGTGCGGTGTGCTTTTCTATAATTAGAACAACCCCCCTGGTTCAAAATTTCTTCTTGGTGCAACCTTTTTTTGCTTTTTAGTTTTGGGAAATCTTTTTTGTCCATTTTTCCCCAAAACAAATCACCATGTATTGAATTTGTTTGCGTCTTCTTGGGTATGGTTCATTTCGAAATGAGTTTAGGTGTTTTCGGGTTTTTGTCCAAATAATAACAAGTGATTGGGTGGGGTGGTGGGGAAAGGGCGTTTCTCATTCCTTGTACTAATTCATGTCTGAGAGTAAGCTTTACAAAACAAGTAACACATGCTTTTTTTTGAAACAGAAAAATTTTTTTAAAAAAGGACTGGGTCGAGCATTCCACACATGGCCCTTTTTCACGTTTTCCTTGGCACATCTGAATCCCATAACAAAGGACCCAAAAAATCAAGTTCCCCAAAGGCGTTGAAGGGCAAGGTTTGTGTATAATAAATTGTTGACTTTTTTTTAAATGATTTTTAAATTCCCATTCTGGGGTTAAAACTGGCCCCACCAACAGCGGGGTTGAAGAGCCCTGATGCTGTCATATTTTTGATTGTCGGTTTGAAACTCTTCTCCGTGACTCTAAAAAAAAGCTGCTTTAAAACCCGCCCTGCTAAAAAGGTTGAATTTTCATGGCCAAATCATTTGGGTCATCATGCTTCGTAAGGGTCTGTTTTTTTTTGATTCCTCTAAAATCTTTTAGGAAGGTTTTGTCATCAGTGTTTTTTTTGGTTTGGCAATTTTGGGGCGGAGGGCGGCGGCCCCTCTGCGGGATGCCCAGATGACCGTGGTGGAGCCGATTCCGGCGGGTCAGGTCAGCTTGGAAAATTGGGTGGCCTGCCTTGGTTTTTTCCCGGGGGGTTACCCCTCCTGGCCGTGAAACGCGCCGGGCTTTCCCATGCTGGATGGACCCCGGTGAGAAATGGAGTTCCTGTTGTTTGACTGGTGTTGGATTAAAATATGAGGAAAAGGAAAAAAAAGAAAAAACAAAATAAAAAAAAAATACGGGGAAAAATACATTTTCTGGGCCCCGGAAGGCTTGGGACCCTAGGAAAGGCACGTGTGAAGGGTTTAGTCACCCTGTGGAAAAATTAAAAAAGGAAAATTTGGCCCCCCAAAAAAAAGGAAGGGGGGGGCGTTTAAGTTTTTTAAATAACGGGAGGTATTTTTTCATCCGCTGTCTGGTCATACTCTTGTTTAAAGGGTTGCTAAGGTGCGGAGACAATACCCCAGATTACGCATACAAACCTCTAGAAGGGGATGGGGTAAAAACCTCCTATCCTGGACCCCCAAGGGTTTTGAGGGGTTTTGCTGATCGAAAAAAACGGAAAAATCCTAAACTTAATAAGAATAGGAGGCGGACGGGGGGGAAACGGGGTTTATCGGGGGGCTGAGCCCTGCCCCACTAGGGGAAAAAAATAGTAGCCGTCAAACGTCCCAAAGCCCTCCTAATATTGAGGTTTTTTAAAGGGGATGAGCCTATGCGCTGTGGGATCGGGCGGGCCCCCTAACTCATTAAAAAGACGGGGGTTTAAAAAAGCGTGGGAGGTGGAATAAGGACATGGAGGTGGAGGGCCCCGGGGAAAGGGAACTGGAGTTTGGTGAAATACAAGAAATTAGAAAAATACTTGGAAAATACACGGTTGAGGTCCTTATGGATGGATATTTTGACGAGGGGAATTGGTTTTAAAACCTCGTTGGAGCCCCAAAAAAAGGAATGAGCTTTTAGTTCTGAATTTAAAGAATAGGGAAAAAGAACAGCTGCTTATAGCTTTAAGAAAGTGTAGGCTGGGCCCCCATCAAGGGAAGGAGGAAAAGGGGGTGATAAAATAAAAAAAAAAAAAAACTTTTTACATGCTCTTTTCCCAAACCTTTTCCCACAACCCTAACCCATTCAATCTTCCCCCAACGGCTCTGTGGTTCCGTCGGTTCGGTTTCTTTGATGAACAATATCAATTGATCCTCCTTACAGACCCTGATAGGGGCGTGGCCCTTGTTGGGGCTATGGGGGCTTTCTAACCCCAAAAAAGCCCTCCATTTCCGTTAAAACCCAAAAACCCTCAGGATAAGACCCTAAAAACCTTTTAAAATCCACATTTCATGCCTTTAAGGGGGGGTTTCCCTAACCCCGCCCGATCCCTCCCCCCGGAAATGATAACCCCCTCAATGATACCCGTAACGGGGGATTTGAGCTGAAGCGGTTCGGGGCCTGATCTTAAGGTTCGGGGGGGTGGTTTGGAACGGGTCAGCATGTAATAATATGTACAAACCCGGTGCAGCAAGTGGACCCAAGTGCTGCAGAATTGGGGCCGGGCTCTTCTTTTGGGGCACAAAGGGAGTACAGTGGCTTTGGAATGAGAATTGCCTGGGGAAAAATAATGGGGGCCTTTTTTCCTTCCCAAAGGGGAAATTTGTGAAAACTGCAATAGCTGAAAAATAAAAAAGGGGCCCAATGATCCCTTTTTAGCTCCCAAAAAAAAGAAAGATGGACAGTAGATGAAGGGCCCTCACCGGATTTGTGACAAACCATTCTGGCAACAGAACGACCAACAAGGGGGGGTTCTTCCTTTTCTGTCAGGACTCAAGTGATATTCAAAATAAAGTCCCACGTCCTGTTTTGGATGAAAGTACTTTGATGAATTTAAAAAAAAAAAAAAAAAGACAGGGAGCATGCTGAACGACAGACTAAAAAAAGATAACCTCAGACCAAGTTGATGCGGAAAATGAATTTTTTGGGTGGAGCTCACGGGGAGGGCGTGAAGGCGTGGATTGTCCGGAAAACAGGGGGCAACCCGGGGAAAAAATCTGGTTTTTTTGCTTCCTTCCATTCTTCATCTGCTGGTTCTCCCCCCCGGATCAGCCCCACATCTTGCCTGTTACATGGGACACTTCTCCCGGTTGCCACATAAACTTCCTCCCCCCCTTTCCCTTACCTGAACCTGAGGATTTCCCTTTTCAGGGGCCCTTTTATTCCTTTGCTCACTTGCCATGCGGACACAGACCCTTTTTGACTTTGCTGGTGAATGGCACTGAAACTTTTCCTCCCCCAAACGATACACTGCTGTTCTTGGTGCTTCTGGACAACCTCATTTTTTTGCTGGTGTCTAAACCTCTTAGCAGCTCCTTTCATGGTCCACTTTGATGCACCGTTTTTTTTAAAATTAGCTCTGCCCTTCAATCTTTTTAGGAAGGATGATGGCTCTCCCTCTCTTTTCTCAAACCCAAACGGGGGGTTTTACTATTCTATTCCAAATTTCCCTGTCCAAAACCTCCCCCACGCCCTTTTTTCCCTGGCCCCTAACATCTCCTCACCCCCATTCTTCTAAAGCCCAACACTCTTATTTTTTTCCCCCCCTTGCAAGTAACACCCTCCCTGCCCCTTTTCCCCCAGTGGACACCCCTTTGGGGTTAGAATCTTTTTTTTTTGGGCCCCTAGCCCAGGCCCTTCCACCCCCTTGTTTTTTTCTCGCAACAAAGCTGCCAGTCCTCACATATTACAAAGTGTTTTCTATTTAGGAATTCAGTTCCCATGTTTTCTTTGAATTATAGCACCGTTCACTGAGTTGAAATTGGGGATTGGGTGGAAAATGTCTCAATAGGGGATGGTTTTTCTTTGATCCTCAGTCATTATAACTAAATTTGTCTTAAAAATGATTTTTTTTTTGGCATTTGTGTCCTTCCCTTTCTGCTTTTCATTAAACCGCCTCCCCCATTTGGGCTTTTCTCACTTCATGCTTTTGGTCCCGGGAAAAATGATTATGGAAGGATAACCCCGGAGCCACTGGTGTTTTAAAAAACCCTCCTTCCGCCCGCTTGCTCCCAGTATCCTCTGTCTCCAGCGGGCCCCATCTCTGCCCATTCGATCTGTAAAAGTGGAGCAGTCATTCAAGTTAAATATAGTCAACCCCCCCGTTGCCTGTTTAAAAGGCTGGGTTCCCCGTGTTTTTTCAAGTTTTTGAAAGTTAATTCTGCAGTTGTTCCTGGGCCCCCTTTTTTCCCAATCCCTTCCACTATTCTTTCTCGTACCCCCGTCCCCCGTTATTTCTCTTTATTGCCTTGCAAACGCTTATTTTTGTTTCCTTTCCCCGACTCTCAATTCGGGTTTTGCCTTTACTTTCCAAAACCCCGTTGGACATGGACCTTTCCTCGGGGGTTTATTGTACCCCTTTTATTGGAAAAGCTCTTGCTAAAAATTTTAAAGGCTTTTTGGAAAAAGACTTTTTGTACTTTGGAATGTTGTGTACTCAAAACAGATTTGGGATACTAAACCAATTTTTTTTTTGGAAAATATAAAAAGGGGTTTCAAAAAACAAAACTGCAATTAATTAAACCTTGAAATATTAAATCATGCATTTTTTGGGAAAAGGAGGCTCTCTCTCTCTTTTGGGCCCCAAAACACCTTAAAATTTTCCCTAGCCCAAGCATGTTCAAAGCAACAGGTTTTTGTCGGGGTTGGTTTTGGATTGCCGGCATGGTTTAAACTTCAATAAAAGGCACAGCTTTTCAAGCTTTAGGGGTGACCCGATCTCCCCTTTTTGGTCGGGGGGAATGGAAAGATCCTCTGGGAGGCTCATGTGAAAAAAAAAAAAAAAAATCCCTACTGTTTGCGCATCATTGGGACTTTGATACCCCGCCCATTCACTCTGTTTTGGGGGCCGAAAAGGGATATATGAATGCATTTTACAAACCCCAGGAGAAAAAAAAAGGTTTCCCTTTTTTGGAAAAAATTGGACCCAGTGGCTGTGGGACTAACCTGTCTCAGAGCGGGGAAGCCCAAAAGGGGGGGCCGGCTAGCCAGACAGTTTGTGCTCATGGCCCCTAGTGGAAAAAATTACCACCTCCATTTATGGGCTAAACCTCACACCCCTACTGCAAAAATACACTCCAAAATACTCTTCGTTGTAAAAGTTACCAAGAAAGTTCCACCTTAAATCCAGCTACATTGTTAAACAAAAATCGGGGAACCCCAAAACTGTCATGATAAAATAACAAAGGTTTAAAACCTAGAAACCCCGGAAAACACCCTTAAACAGGAGAGAAAATTTTTTTGTGGAGGGGTTTCCCAGGGAAAAAGGAACACCTTCAACCAGCATGCAGGGGAAAGGTGCCCCTGCGGGGAAACCATAATTTCTTCAAGTTTAGGGCGCGGCAGCTGATTGATACTCCCCGATTTTTGTCGTTGTAGGGAAAAAAGCTATTTTCGTTTTAGATATGCTTTTGGAGTCTGCCATGATCATGGGCATTAGGGGAAAATCAGGTTCAAAACCGTACTGGCAAGCCCATTCAACAAAAAACTAAAGAATCCCCCTTAGAATTAAAAAACCCTCAAAGCTAGTGATTGTTAAATTAATCACAAAATACAGGATCCTTAGTAAAACAAATTAGCTGATTTTTTTAAACGGGGTGTTTTCCCCCTTTTTTATTCCCCAAAAGAGAAAGACCGGACATGATAATCAAATTTTTTTACAGAATGCGCCCCCAGGAAAAGAGAAGAAAAAGGGGAAGGGGCCCTCTCTGATGGAGTCTGGACCCTAAGCAAACTAACAAACCCCTCCCAAAACCTTTTCCCGGTATGGAAAAAAAAAGTTGCCCAGACCATCTGGAAAAGGGCCATGGTTCAAAATGTTGAAAAAAATTGGGAAGCTTGGGTTTTTCTACATATCAAAACAGTTCTGCAGGCGCTTGCTTTTTCAAAAAATTTTAAAGTGGAAAGGGCACCCAGGTAAGTCCCCGTTACACCCCAACCTAATGGGGCCCCTTTAACACCTTCAAAGGACCCTTGAATTAACACCATCAAGGACCCCATACTGTTAAGTAACTGTTGATGTGTTCTCCCGATGGGTGGGAACTTTCCCCCAAACATCAATCCGAAACCTGTAAAGCTTTGATAAAATCATTCCCAGATGGGGGGAAAACCCGAAATTACAAACTGATAATGGCACCCTAAATTCCATTTAATAATTAACCACCTGGCTCCCGATAAAAAGTGCATCATTTTTGCAAATACAACCCGGGGAGTATTGTGAACGATCAATGGTACCCAATCTAAATAGGCTAAAATCTGGAGCAAACAAAATTTAACGGGCCCGATGTCTGCCCTGGCCTTGATGGGATGGGAAGAAACACATTGGCATTGGGGGTGTCCCCTTAAAATTTTGACGGATGGATCCCGGGATGGGCATAGGTAATTTACGCCTTGGACAATGATCTTCTTTGTCCCGGTCTCGGCTTCTCGAAAGGGAATCCACGGGGTGAATCAGGCCTGGGAAACGTCCTCCTTAAAAAACTCCCGTTATTGGAACCGGTTCGGGTGAGAACCAGAGGGAAAAATTGGCACCCCTCGGTGGGGACCGTTCAAGTTCTGCTGTAGACACCATGCTGTTAAAAATTAGGAACTGCCCCCTTGGGTTCCCTCTCACAGAAAAGATGGGACCCTTGATTTGGTCTACTTGTCTTTCCCTCCCTTGTGACTCTCTGGGCACCTTGACTTTTCCTTTGGGAAACACCATCGTTCAGGTGGGTTTCTGTTCTATTATTGACTGGGGGATGATGAAAATCCCGTGAACTGGTCAAAATATTTTAATTTTCAAACTCTGGATTAAAACTTGACAAATGGGGCTGGGTTTGGGTAAACTGGAACGTTTTGGGGTTTTTCAACCCTATAAAAATATTAAAATGTTTTCTAAAAAGGAAACCCTCAAAATTGCCAATTTGTTACCCTTTGATCATTCTCTGAAGCCCTTCTTTCTTTAGGGAACCTTTTTGGGGGGATGTTCGGGAAAAACCCCTGGGAATTTCAAAAGGTTGAGAACCTGTTCTAACCCTCCCCTTTCCCCCCCCCCCCTACCCCCGGGCCAAAGCCCCCGTCAAGGGGCAGAAATTTCCCCCCCTTCCCTTTTCTTTTAAATGGGTATGGGGCAGAAAGGCTGCAATGGTTTATATTCCTAACAATGATCAATCTGTTGCTATGCATGTGCTTTTAGACATTTTCCCCTTTCCTCTTTCTCTGATCTAGGCCTTCCCCTTTTCCCTTTTATTTCAATTTCCGGGGCCAATTACATTCCCTTCTTTTTCCCCTATCTTTTTGACTCCCTTTTTCCCTGTAATATTTAAACCCTTTTTTAAAATCCTTTTTATTACCAAAATGTTGGAAAATCATCCCCTTTTTTTTCCCAAAATTTTCCCTTAATTTTCCTGTTTAACCAAATTATAATTTTTGTTTCCGGGTTTGGGATTTTGGGTCCATAAGTCTAAATTGTTGACTCCTTCCCCCCCCATGGTGGTTTTTTCTTTAATCAATTTTTATCCTTTCCGATTTTCCCTTTTTCCTTCCATTTACCATGTTTGGGGACATAAACCCCTTTGTGGCCCCTTTATTTTTAAACCCCGGGGTTATTTTTTTCATTAGTCCTTGACCCCATTAATTCAAGGCAAGGACCAAAGTTTTGCCCGAATTTTAGTTATTTTTTTCCCCGGTTTTTTTGTGTTTTAATTTTCTTTTTTAAAACAAAATTTTTTTTCAAAAAAGTGTTTAAGGGATCCAACAACGGTAAAACATCCTCGACCTGGCAAAACGAGGCAGAAGTCTTGGTGAAAAGGCGTTTTCTTAGTTTGTATATGGCCCCTTCCTAATAATAAAGTCCCGTGGATCAACACCCGGTTTTAAATGATTTCATGCTGTTAAATTTACTTTCTAAAAACCCTTACAAAGGGGTTTTTTTCCTTTTTTTTGGCCTGGGGCCAAGGCTTAAAATCAGTTTCATCTCTCTTACAGTTGCTTTTTTTCTCCCGCTTGTAGTTGTGTTTTTTGTTTTGATAAATCTTTATAAGTATTTTCTCCCCGTGGAAAAGGGTTATTTTTTAAAAAAAAAATGCTTCATCCAGCAATACCCCACTCCCCAACCCCCTCCACCCCTTTTCCCCCTTTTCTAAATCTTATCAAAATTTTTGTTTAAAAAAATTAAACGTGTTCTCTTTTCCCCTTTATAATTCATTCTAAAGAAGCTTTACAAACCAAAACAACTTTTTTACAAAAAGTGTTTTTTTGAAACTCAAGGTCGGCATTCCATGTCTGCCTTATCCGTTTTCCATTACATCCGGGGTAAAAAGGCCAAAAAAATCGTTGCAGGGCTTAAGGGCAAGTTTTGTATAAAAAGTGTTGATTTTACATTTTAAAAATTAAATTGCTTCTGGGGTTAAAACGGACCCCACCCAAAATTCACCCCGATCTCATTATTTGTTTTCTTTTTTTAAACTCTTTTCTAGGCTTAAAAAAAGTCTTTATAACCCATGCTTGGGGTTAATTTTCAAGTGGTTCCCAAAATTTTGGCTTAGTTTTAAGGGGCTGTTTTTAGTATTATTTTTCTTTGGAATTTTGTCATCAGTGTTTTTTTTATTTTTTAAAACTTTCTTGGCTTTGGTTTTCTTTCCCTCCCCCGGGGAAGGTATGGTGGATTTATTTATTTTTTCTTGCACATATACCGATTTTTTTGTGTTCCTTTTTTTAAAAACTTTTGCCTCTTTCTGCCCCAAAAAATTTGTTCCATTTTTCGAGGCTGGTGTTTTAACCGTCCCCCTTTTTATCCTAAAAAATTTCTGGTACAAAAAGGTCTAACATGCTCTTTAAAGGAGCCTGGGTTTTTAAACAAATTTAAATTCTCCTCCTTTGACCAAGCTTCTTCCCTCCCTTTGTTGGGAAGGGGCCAAATTCAACTCCCCCTTTTTCTTTTTTTATGTTTATCTTCCAAAATTGCCCTTTTTTTGATTTATTTTCCCGTGGTTTAAATTTTTTGGTTTAATTTTGGGGGTTTAATTTTTTTTGTATTTGCTTTTTTTTTTTAAAATTCTTTCATTTTTAATTTTCCTTTTGGGAAACCTTTAATTATAAAAAGACAATGTTCTTGGCTTGAAATTTTTGTCTTTTAAACCCTTTTTTAAAATTCATTCGGGGTTGATAAATTTCTAAACCTTTTTCTTGAGGTTTGTTCTTCTGTGGGGGAAAATTTTGTTTCAACCCCAAAAGGGCTTGAAATCATTTTGCTTTATTTTTTTTTTTTAGAGTGTTTTTCTTAAAAAATTTCTGAAGGGCATTTGGTTTTCTTTCATTTTGGGCCAATTTTTAAAAGAAACGCTGTTGCTCCCTTTTGGAATTTGTTTTCATTGTCCTCTTTTTTTAAGGTAATGCCTTTTACCCTTCCTTTTATTTTTAAAAAAGGTGACGGCCTTTTATTTTTATAAAATTTAAAATGGTTCCCCTTTGTCTTGTTTTTTTGGTTTTTAAACCCGGGTTGGTTTAAACCCTCTTTATTTAAATTTTGAATTTTTTAAAATCTTCCCATTTTCCCTTTTTAATGTTTTTTGATTTTTTTCATAAAAAAATTTTTTTGCATTTTTCCTTTAGAAACGCTTTTCTTTAGTTTTTCCTAAAACTTAAAATTTTGGCCCCCCAAAGGGATAAAAAAACCTTTGCCCTTTTTTGAAAAACGAAATTTTAAAACCCCATCCTTTCTTTTACCTGGATGGGGCAACCCGTGGGAAGAAAATTTTTTTAAAACCCAAAAACCCAATCCTTTTTTTCATGGTTTTTCCCCTTCTATGATTTGGCTGCTTGGTTTCTAAAAATTATAAAGGAAAACCCCAGGCAAGAGGGATTTTTGCCCCCTTTATTGTTAAATTCTTCTGTGCCTGGGCTTGGAACATCCCTGGGGAAAAATTTAAAAAAAGAACCTTTTTTTAGGTTTTTTCCCCCTGGTTTTGCCCTTTTTTTAACCCATTAAAAGGAAACCTTTTTGGGAAAGTTTACCCAAAATGGGTTTTTTTTCCTAAACCTTTAAATTTTAATTAAATTTTGGGGAACATGAAAACCCTAAAAAAATTTGGTTTTGTTTAAAATTTTTGGGAAAAAATTACCAAAAAAAAATTTTGTCTTTTGAATTTTTTGCCTTTTTTTTTTCAAACCCTTTTAAAAATTTTTCTTTTAAATTTAATTTGGAAAAGACCCTTTAAATTTGTTTTCCCCCCGGATGTAACAAGAGGGATTAAACCCGGGTTTTGAATTTTTTCTTTGGAAAAACCCTTCCAACCCCCTTTGTTTTTTAATTTAAAATTTTGAAACCTTGTTTTCTTATTTTCTTTGATCCCTCCCTTTTTGCCCTTTTTAACAAGTTTTCGGATTTTTTAATTTACATTTGAAAACCCCAAAAAAATGAAAAATTCCCCCTACCATCTTTAGATTTGAACTGGCAGAAAATTATTTTTGGAATTTCTTTCTTCAAGTTGCTTAAAAATCGATTTCCGAACATATCTTAATTTTGTTTTTATCAAATTGATTGAATGTTTCATCTTACCCCTTTGTTTTCATCTCTATCCTTTTTAGTTTCCCCCCAGGAGTCTTCAGGCAGTTCACCCCTTGGAGTATATTAAAAGATGCTTGAAAATTTTTGGATTTGTTCATTAAAAGATCCCAAAAATCAAAATGGATGCGTCCCCAAAAAATCTTCCCCTTTTCATATCTTTAAATTTGAGGAATACTTTTCTTTCCTGGGAAAACCTGTGGGAAGACCCTTTGGCAAATCAATAATTCCAAAGCTTGGAAAGATTTAAATCTGATAAGACGAAAAGTTTAATTTTTTGTCTTAAAACTATGTTTTTAAAATCTGTCTTCTCCCTTAAAGGGTAATTTTTCTGGGGTTCCGGAAATTTTACGACTCCAGGGGGTTATAGGGGGTATGTTTCACATATTTCACTTTTTCTAAAATCGTTTTTGCGAAAATGTTGTTTTCCCCAAAATTAAAAATTTAAACTTCCTAAAAAGGGATTCCAAAAACCCCTGGAAATTTCCCAGAAAAATTCTTGTTTTTTAAAAAAATTTAGTTAAGTTTAATAAAACTTCCCAAAGGAAAAATTAAATTTTTTTAAAAAATTAAAATTTTTTTGCTTTTTGGGGGTTAAAAAATCTCAAACGTTATTTTTTTTAATTTTAAAATTTTTTTTTAAAATTTAAAAATTTTAAAAATTTCTTTAAAAAACCAAAAATTTTAAATTTAAAAGGGTTTTTTAAATTCTCTTTCTGGGAACCGTTCTAAAAAATAAATTTTTTTAAAGTTCTTGTTTAAAAAAAGGGTTTAAAATTTTTTAACTTTATGGGGGAAAAAACTTTAAATTTAATTTATTGAAAAATTTAAAATTTTATTTTTAAAGAAAAATTTAAGAAAATTTTCTTTTATTTATTTCTAAGATGGCTTAAAAACCTTTAAAGGGAAATTCTTCTTGTTTTGGGGTTTTAAAATTCTTTTTTTCCAAATAAAAATTTTCCCTTTAAAGTTCGTTTGTTTCAAAATTTTTCCCGTTTTGAAAATTCCCAAAAAATTTTTAAAATTTTGGGGTTTTAACCCCTTTGGTAAAGAAAAATTTTAAAAAGGAAAGGGCATTGTTTTGTTAAATTTTTTGGAAAAAATGTTTCATCCCCGGGCTTTCCAAAAAAACCTAATCAAATCTTTACTGGGGACAATTTTAAGATAAGGGGGGAATATTTTTCCCGAAAAATTTAAAAAAAAAATTTCGTTTAAAATTTTAAAATTTTTACAGCTTCTAATACAAAGTCTTAAAAGGGGGGTTTGGGAAAAAATCCCTCTTTTTTGGGGGGAAATTGTCTTTTTGTTGAATTTTTAAATGCAGAAAAACCTAAGACAACCCTATGGTCTTTGGAGAAAAGACGGTTACCCCAGTCTCCATATTAAAGGGAAACCTGGGGAAAGAAAGGGGGAATTTAAAGTGGGTAAGAAAACCGTGGTTTAATCTTTTTAAAAGGGTAAAACCGGCATCAATCACCAAGGTTTTAAAAGGTTAAAAGGTATAGTGCCAATTTGCCTGAAAATGGTCAACCCGGAAAAAAAAGGGTCCGTCTTTGCCCCCGAGGCCCTTGATTTGGGGTTCCTGGTTGAATTTAGTAAAATTCCAAAAAATTTTTTTAAATGACCTTGTTGGAAAAAAATTTTGGAAAAATGGGGGAAAAAAAAAAAGAAAAAAATTTTTGGGTTTTCTAAATGGGTTTTCCTTTAGACTTACGGTTTTTTTTTATTTAAATGAAAATTTTTTTTCCTGGGGAAAATGAAGAATTAAAATTTTTGGAATTAAAACCCTTAAAAATTTGGAAAATTTTCGATAACCAAAAGGAAAAACAAAAAAATTTAGGTTTTTGTTTTTGGAACCCAAAAAAATCAGTTTTTAAAATTGGGGCCCCTTGAATTGGACGGAAAATTTTAATTTTATTTTAAAAATTTTACATTTTGACCCGAAATTTAAAAAAAGCCCAAAAAAACAACAAACCCAAAAACATTTTAGCCCCATTTTATAATAGGGTTTTATTTAAAATTTAAACATTGTTTTTTTTTTTAAAGCCAAAAAAATTCCACATGAGGGATGGACCCTTTTTTAAAATTTTTCCCCGTTTTTTAAATGCTTTGGGGGTTTTCAAAAATTTAAAATTTTTTAATCCAAAAAAAGGACATTTCCAAAGGGGGAAAAAATTTTGAATTTTAAATTTTTAATTCCAAATTTTTATAAAAAAATTCCGAAAGGGCTATGAAAAAAAGGAAATTTTTGGATGGGAAAAAAACAAAAATTTAAATTTAGGGGAAATTTAAACACTGAAAAATTATTAAAGCAGACCTCCAAAAAAACCCCTTTAAGGGAAGGAGGGGGAAAGGTGGCCAAACCGGGGGGAAGGGCATTTTCCCCAAAAAGTTTTAAAGGGCCAAAAAAAAAAGGGGGGGTGGGGTTTCAAAAGACAAGGGGTTTTTTTTAAAATTTTAAATTTTAAAAAAATAAAAGTCCCAAAAATTTCCTTCCAAAATTTTTTTTAAAAAAAATTCTTGGGGGGTTTTGGAAAAAAAACCCATGTAAAAAAAGAAAATTTTTGGTTTTTAAAAAAGAAAGGCCCCACTTAAAGGGTTTTTCTTTTTTAATTTTTTACCCATTTCTTCAATAAAGGAAAAAATTTCAAATAATAAATTTCCAAGAAAAATTCAGAAAAAAAAAATAAACTTTCCCAATCGAAAGGATATAAGGGTTGTTTTAAAAAACAACCAAAAAGGAAGAAGTTCCCATGTTATTTTTTCCCTGAAGGGTTTGGGAAAGTTAAAACCCAACAAAGGGGCCAAAACCTTTTTTTTTAAAGAAGATTATTTAAAACTGAGGGAAAGTGTTTTTCTATTTTCCGGGAAAAAAGAACTCAATTTGGCTTCCCCCCAAGGGGGACAAAAAGGGCCCAAATTTTTGGGGGAAAAAAATTTCCCGAAAATTTTAAAAACATTTTTTAAAAGGCCCCTTGTGACAGAAAAACGCGGTTTAAAAAAGGTTTTATATCAACAAAAGGGGGGAATTTTTTGGGGATTCAGGCCCCCTTTTTTTTAAAAAAATTCCCTTGGGGTTGTAATTGGGCCCCAAAAAGGCTTTAAAAAGGGAAAACCAAAAAGCTTTAAAAGGGACTAAGTGGGGCGTTTGAAGGTTTTTCCCTACGGGGGTAAACCGTTTTTAATTGAGGGTAAAAAAGACAGGCAAAATGGAAGGGGGGCCCAGGGGTTTTTTTGGGAGAAGGAAACGTGTTTTCCGCCTGCGGGGAAAGTGCCCCAAAGGTGGTGTTTTTTTGGTGTTTTGGCCAAAACCCCGGTTAAATATTTATTTTAATAAAATAAAGGGGGGTTTAACGCAATCAACCAGGTAGTGCCAAGAAAAATTTTTAAAATGGCCTTTAATTCCCGTTGGGCTACTAAAGCCCTTGAAAAAAAACTAGGGCCCTTGCCATTAAAATGGGCAAAGAGAAAATTTTGACGGGGGAATTACTCAAAAAAAACGCCAAAAAAAAGCTCAGAGCCAGAAACGCATTAAAATGGGGCGGGTATATAAACGTCCCTGCCTATCACTAAGGCCGCCTTCCTTTTTTTTAAAAAAAAAAGGGAGGGAGGGAGACAAAATGGGCCCCTTCCCACCCGGAAGCCCCCCAAGCCTGGGGATTGCCCCCTTTCCCCCAGAATTTTGAAAGATTAAGAGTAAAGGGGGGGAAACGCAATTTTCACCCCCCTTGCGTGGGGAAATTAAAAAACCTGAAAACAAAAGGGTTTTTAAAGGCTTCCCCCTTCAATCGGCTCGCAAATTAAAAAAGGCCGGGGGAGGGAAATGGGGGCCCGGAAGAGGCTGGGGGAAAAGGGCTGGTTTTGGGGGTTTTTAAAAAAGGGGGCAGTCCATTTAATTAAATTTAAATTGTAAAAAGGGGGGATTTTAAAAAAAACGGGTTTTAATAAAAAAAAGCCCAAAAGGTTTTTAAAAAAAAAAAAATTTATAAGAAAAAACAACAAACTTTAGAGGGTTAGGATTTAAAACCGTTTTTTCAATTTGGGCAACGGGGGAAAAAAATTAAAAAAAAGGGGGGGGGGGGGGGGGGGGGGGGGGGGGGGGGGGGGGGGGGGGGGGGGGGGGGGGGGGGGGGGGGGGGGGGGGGGGGGGGGGGGGGGGGGGGGGGGGGGGGGGGGGGGGGGGGGGGGGGGGGGGGGGGGGGGGGGGGGGGGGGGGGGGGGGGGGGGGGGGGGGGGGGGGGGGGGGGGGGGGGGGGGGGGGGGGGGGGGGGGGGGGGGGGGGGGGGGGGGGGGGGGGGGCCCCCCCCCCCCCCCCCCCCCCCCCCCCCCCCCCCCCCCCCCCCCCCCCCCCCCCCCCCCCCCCCCCCCCCCCCCCCCCCCCCCCCCCCCCCCCCCCCCCCCCCCCCCCCCCCCCCCCCCCCCCCCCCCCCCCCCCCCCCCCCCCCCCCCCCCCCCCCCCCCCCCCCCCCCCCCCCCCCCCCCAAAAAGGGGAAAAACCCCCAGGGGGGTGCCCCGCTGGAAAAAACCCCTGTTTTTTCCCCTTTTCCCCGGGGGGGAAAAGGGCCTTTTTTGGGGAATTTTTCCCCCCCCCAAAAAAGGGGGGGCTCCCCCAGGAACTGACCCCCCCCCCCCCCCCCCCCCCCCCCCCCCCCCCCCCCCCCCCCCCCCCCCCCCCCCCCCCCCCCCCCCCCCCCCCCCCCCCCCCCCCCCCCCCCCCCCCCCCCCCCTTTTTTTTTTTTTTTTTTTTTTTTTTTTTTTTTTTTTTTTTTTTTTTTTTTTTTTTTTTTTTTTTTTTTTTTTTTTTTTTTTTTTTTTTTTTTTTTTTAAACAGCCCCTCTGCTCACACCCCCTCCGTCAGGTGACAGAGAATGTCAGAGAGAGTGAGAGAGACAGAGAAAAGCAAACAATCAAGCACCACAGGAAGAAGCATCGTATATCATTGAGGAGTTTTATTTAATACGTAATACATGCTCTGATTGGGTAGCTTCTAAGCCATCCGCCAATAGCGTCCCTTGTATAAAATCAACTGGGCAAACAAACTGAGGAAGCATGTACCATAAATTAAAAGACCCATTGTCCACAGAAATCCGCGAACCAGCGAAAAATCTGTGATATATATTTAGATATGCTTACATTTAAAATCCGCGATGGAGTGAAGCCGTGAAAGTTGAAGCACGATATAGCGAGGGATCACTGTAAACAAAAATTTATTACTGTGTGAAATTTACACTAAACCAACTTCAATGTGTGTCCACTGATATTGTTGAAGAACTCATTTTAAAGTAATACCTACCAACTACCACTCCGTTTATAGTTTTAAAAACTTTTTGTGTCACTTTTGATTAAACTTACAGATTAGAGGAACTGAATCTTTTATGAGTCATAAGAAAAGGTAGAAAGGACACCGACTTGAAAGAAATGTGTTGCTCTCCTCTAGAATTTTTCTTGTGTTTATATATCTTTTTTGCAATACAATTAAAACAATTGCACATACTATTCCAGATGAGGCCTCCGGAGTGGATTTTATATTTTTAAGAATAGACTGCCCTGGTTTGCATTATATATAGCATGCTTTGTGACTCAACATCTTATTAGTCTTTTTTTTTCTTTTGCATTTTATTGATTTTATTAAAATCAAATAACAATCTATACAAGCAAGTCAACTTTAACAAAACTACGTTCAAAACACATCAACCCCCACCAAAAAGAGCCAGGCCAGCAGAGTAAAACTTTAAACTAGTAAAAATAAATAAATAGATTTATTAATAAATGAATAAAAATAAATAGAAAAAAAGGGGAGAGAATCAGCTTCCTCAATTTAAATGTGCATTCTAAAATGTTATTGATTAGATCTGCAAGATTATAAAAAGGTTTTGTGCAGATCCTCTAAGTGAGAATTTGATTTGAATTTCAAATAGCATTTAACATCAGTTATCCACTGACTTAAAATAAGTAACTTAGGATTCTTCGAGTTGAGCAAGATACGTCTGTGTGTCAGTAGTGCAGTAAAGGCAATCAGTTTCACTTTTAGCCCATCTTGAAGTACACCATCTGTTAATGGATTAGGAGGAACAGTGACACCAAAAGCAGTTAAAGATTTTGGTCCAGAATGATGTTAATTTGGTGCGTGCCCAAAACATATGGCCCAATGAGGCTGGAACTTGATTGCAATGGCTGCAGGTTGGATCTTGCCCTGGAAACATTTTGGACAATTTTAAATGAGACAGATGTGCTTTATATGCAATTTTAGGTTGAATAATTTTATGCTTTGCACATTATGGAGCTCAAGTGAATTCTGTGCATTGCTACTTTCCACTCCTTTTCTGAGATGTTGAGTGAGAGATCCTTTTCCCACTATAATACCCTTGGATCATTGAAAGGGAGGGACTGTAAAATGTTTTTATATATTACGGAGATGCTGCCTTAGTCGTCAAGACTGATACATTTTTTTTCCGGCATAGAGGTAGGTGGGAGGTGAAGAAAACTGGGAAGGTTTTATTTAACAATGTTTCTAATTTGCAGGTAGTGAAAGAAATGTGTTTGTGGAAAGTTAAATTTCGAGTGTAATTGTTTGTAGGATGCAAAGACATTGTCTATGTATAGATCTCTATGTGATTTAATCCAGAATGTTTTCCAGATATTAAAAACTGCGTACATTTGAGAGGGTGGAAAAAGGTGGTTCTCGTTCAGAGGTGCCACAGATAAAAGCTTCTCTATCTTAAAATACTTCTTACATTGGTTCCATATTCTGAATGAGTGAAGCACAATTGGGTTGTTAGTATATTGGTGATGATTTGTACTTATCGGGGTACAAAGCAAGGAATATAAAGAAGTACTGCAGGATTTTATTTCTATTGCATACCAAGTCTGTGTATGTTCATCTGTTTGTGTCATTGTCCAGGTTTTTATAGCTTGTATATTTGCCTCCTAGTAATAAAATAGAAAGTTAGGTGTAGCCATGCCACCCTCCATCTTAGGTCTTTGTAGGGTCACCATTTGGATACGTGGATGTTTTGATATCTTCTTGGTTTCCAATTTACTTCTGTGGGAGAGATATTAGATAATCTGTCCTCTTAAGAAAGCCTTCAGGATATCCCAGAGTAATCCTGCAGAATCCACTGAGAATGTATTTGCCTCTAAAAAAAAAACATTGATTTGTTTGGATAAAAATTCTGTACAGTTCTCGTCAGCTAATAAGAATGGGTTAAGATGCCAGCTGCGAGATGAATATGTGGGGCATAATGATTTTAGCTCCATGATCAAAGGGGTGTGGCCAGAGATTGCAATAGCATCGTACTTACAAGATTTAATCATAGGAAAGAAATTGTTATTTACAAAGAAATAATCAATTCTTGAGTAGTAGTTAAGCACTGGTGAGTAGAAGGAATATGCTCCTGAGTTTGGGTTTAGAAATCTCCAGGGGTCTGATAAGTTGTGATCAGTTACAAACTGTGTAATTGTCTTTGCAGTGTTAGATGTCATCAACCCTGTGTCAGGAGACCTATCTAGGTCTGGATTTAAAACACAATTAAAGTCCCCAGCCATTATAATTTTATGAGTGTTCACATTGGGTATGGATGCAAATATGTTTTGGATAAGGTCCCTATCATCCACATTGGGTGCATAGATATTTATCAAAATCTCTTTACAATTAAATAAATTACCAATGATAGTCACATATAGCTCTTCAGCCATCAGATACTACATCTGATACTACAAATGAGATTGTTCTATGTATAAGAATTCCCACACCTCTAGTTTTCTTTGTATAGCTGGAATGGAATTTTTGGCCAGTTCAGTCTCTGCAGCTGAAAGTGATCCTTGCTTAATAAGCAGGTCTCCTGTAAAAATACTATTTTAGCATTTAGACCTGTTAGGTGAGAGAATACTTTCTTTCTCTTTAATTTGTGATTCAGACCTTTAACATTCCAGCTCATAAAGTTAACTGTTCGGTCCTGGAGACATTGCTTCTGAACCTCTGCTGTCATTTTGTAGTCTTAACTTAAGATAAGACAGCTTTGAGCTTAATTTCCAATTTTCCCAGGAGTTATTGCTATGAAGCCTATTGTTACATTGGCACTTATAATTATAAGGATTTAAAAGATAGATTATAGATAGCTTGCTCTTTTTCTCTCCACCTCCAGTCCTCCTGCCCCCATTTTGCTTCTCCACATGAAATTGGACCACACTTCACAAAATCCTAGTCCTCTGACATACCTAGAGACAGAGAACGTCTGTTTTGCACAACTTTCCCCTTTTGTATTATTAATATGTAGCCTTTGTCAGAACGCCTAAGATTTCACAGACGTACCATTATTTATAAAGGATTGTACCATATAACTTCTTCCCACCTTCCCTTCCACATTTATAACCTCAGGCAATTAGGTATAGTAAAAGACAAGCAGGAGTTAAGTTAAAATTTAATCAATGTATTATTGATAATATCCGTAAATAATAAAAATATGCAAAGTACATTTGAATATTGGCAACCATACAACCTGATAAATGTTGATGTGCAGTTTCAAGCGCCACACAGTCTTGTTAGTTACTTAAAAATGTCTCTAGTTCATTTGTGGTCAGCTTTCCTCAGAACAGGCCGCATGCCTGTCTCAATATGGCTGCCGAGCTGTGCTCTTCATTGTGTTGTCCTTTTCAGTTCATGGTGTGAGATGGTCTTTCATCAGTTTGGTAAGAGAGAGAGAGAGTGAGGTAAAGCAAGCAAATTTATAGGTTTTCTGTCCAATCCTTACAGTCAATAGGGCATCATGGTACTTAAAGGCTTCTGATACAAGCCAGTTCCAAACAGCCACACTTCAGACCAATGGGGCAGAGAACATATTCACACCTACCCTCGTAAAGCTTGCCATTTAGGCAGTCTGGCTTTCCTGTGGGGGTTGATTGAGAGACCAGCAGAGAAATATTGGTCAAACTTGTTTGAGGCACTTCCCCCAACCCTGTCATAAAATTACAAAGAGACTCATTCCTAAAAGGGGGAAGGGGTTCTTAAACCATCAAACCATTGCTGTTATTATCAATAATGTAACATTAATATCACATTGCTTTGTCTAAGTTACAAATAAAGACATACAAAATATTTATCAACTTGCATGCAAAATTTCTCATCACAACAATGTCTAAAACAAAACAACCTCCCCCCCCCAGCAGAGGTATATAAGGATTAAAATAGAGATACTGTATCTATTGACAATACAGTCCAAATACAATAAGCATAAAATATAATCTTAAACAGTGTTGCTGGAATTGGCTCCAGCAGACCCCTGTGACCCTGCATTAGGATATGGAGGGTTAGATGACTGAATGACTGACAGTCTTGAAAGAGTAAACCCGGAGAGTAAACTCTGGATAAGCATAGTAAGCCCTAATACAATAAACCAAGGGTATGATGTTAAACAGTCTCCTTAAAAAAATTTTTTTTTTAAATTTACACATTCATATATATATACACATATACAGTAATTGTAATTAAAGCATAAACAAATTAACAATTTATGTCACTTAGATTGTAATTTTTCAAAATGCATGATATTAATAATAATTATTAACAATAATTATTTAGAGAATAGTTCAGCTACAAATTTCACTGGTTTTGGACTTCCATGATCCTCAGGGAGACCTTCGATTCTGATATTATTCCTTCTGCATCCATCTTCCAGTGCAGCCAGTCTGTCTCTGAGTACTTTGCATTCAGAATCTGCAGCCATTGCTTTTCCATCAGAGATAGATGCCAGTTGTTCAGCTATTTCAATTCAAGTTGTGAACGTGTGCTTAATGTCATCCAACTGAGCGCCAACTGCTCTCAGTTTATTCTCAAAATTACATGCATTTTCCTGTATCTGTTCAGTTTTTTCTAGCATACCTTTAAATGTTGCCTCAAATCAATTGAAACATTTTTCCTGATCTTTAATATCCTGAAGCAGTATCTCATTTGTTCTGTGTATGTCCTAAATTTCCTTCCTTATACAGTAGAGTCTCGCTTATCCTACCTTCGCTTATCCAACATTCTGTATTATCCAACATCCCACCGCAAAAAAAAAAAGAACTGCAAGTTGCGAGTGTGAGTGTAGTCTATTTTTTGCTGCTCCCAACTCTACCACAGCTAATTACAGTGGAACCTCGGTTTGCAAGCATAATTTGTTCTGGAAATGTGCTCGCAGTCCAAAGCACTCGTACAGTATATCAAAGCGAATTTCCCTATAAGAAATAATGGAAGCTCAGATGATTCGTTCCACAACCCAAAACTATTCATATAAAAATGATTAATACAAAATATAAAGTAAAAATACATAAAGCAAATTAACCTGCACTTTACCTTTGAAAAGAATCATGGTTGGTGTGAGTGAGTTTCTAAACTCTTGTGGGATTCCACCCAAAGGGACGACATGCAGAAGAGCATACCAAAGCAATCGCAGTCTCCCAGACCTGTACCAGTTCGCCATAAAAGCAAATCCGAACAGATCGCAGACATGCTATAAGCGTCTGCCGTCGATGGGTGATACAAGGAACAAGGAACATTATAAATGCGCAGGCCACAGTATTACTTTCCTCCGACCCTGCCTGACTGCTGTGTCTGCGTATAGGAGAATGGCAGATCCCACTATAATAAATAACCGCACTGTTGCTCTTTCAAGCTTAATAAATCTGGCGTTGCTAAACTCAGCTTCGTGTTTTCAGGTGCAAGATGGGGACTCGGACATCAGAGCACAAACACACACACACACGCGCAGTCACAATGCTGTAGTAAACAGTATACGCTCATACGGATGTTGACTATATGAGTGACGGAGTTAAGGCTCTAGAAACTGCAATTAATTACATTAAGCAACAAGAAGAAACTACAGGAATCGACATAATGATGCTGCAAAGATGGCGAAACTTGACAGCGAAGAAATGGCAATCGTCAGGAAAGCAGACTACGATCAAAAATGTCTTTAAATCATCACAGGACTGAACTTTTTAAGTACAGTACATACTGTATTTAACATCAGACAATTCTGTAACTGTAAGGTAATTTTTTCAGTTAATTTATTCTATTGTTTTGTTGTAAAACATGATTATTAGGTTCGTAATGTGTAAAATTATAACATAATTTGACGTAGGCTTTTTATTAACACCTGCCATTATTCAATATTTTCACTTATCCAACGTTCTGCTGGCCCGTTTATGTCGGATAAGCATGACTCTACTGTATAATTTATTTCTTTCTTTATATCTTTCTTTAAATCATTCTTGAGCTCCTTTATGTTTTGAGCGGTGGTGGTAGCTATTGTGGTGATCATTACTTTCAGTTTGGACAGATTGGTTCGGTCTTCCCCATGTCCAGTTAAAGTCGTTGTCCTTGGCTTGCAAGGAATAGATGACAACACGGAAGGCAAGGCCATTTTCAGTTTCAATGAATCTTCTGGAATTGACAAGCTATCATGACCTTACTTACTTGCACATTTGCTCCCACTTTTGCTCTCTGCTGGAGACGATGCAGCAGAGCCAGGTCTCGGGAAATCTGTGCTTTCGCCTCTCTGTTCCAAGTCAATCTGTGAAAGGCCGCACCTTGCAAGGTTATTATAGTTTTGCTTTTTTATATTAGTTTTTATTTCTATATTTTTTCTGACCTTACTTTGAAATTCAGTTTAGTTTTAGTTTTCCTTCATTGTGTATTTTTAGTTTTAGTTTAGTTTTTATTACACATAGACATTTCTATTTTATTTTTATATATATTAGTTTCAGTTTTAGTTTTAGTAATTATGGCATGGAGTGCCTACAAAGTTAGTTTTGTGTCACAATCAGACAGAACTGTACACTTAACAGATTTGGATACAAGTTTAATGTTAGTGGAAGCTTACTACACTACATGGTTCACTATCTGGTTTTACTTTTGTCTGATAAAAACTAGCATAATTAAAACTAGATACTGAATATGAACAATTTTACACAATTTTATAATTTTTAAAATATTTTCTCATGAAAATCACAGGGGCATAGGAAAAACAGGACTCTTAGACTTGAATCAGTATGCAGACCCCACCTAGCTGTATTGAGGGAAACAAAGAAAAACAAGCATGAAGTGGCAAGGTTAGGGGTGGTGAGACTTGAATAGCCCACCATAAAGGACAGTAAACCCATAATGAGGAGAGCAAGAGTAGGTAATAGGAGTATGGACAGGCATAAAATGACAGAGACTGCAGCATCTGAGATTAAGAACAGTACATATATATATATATATATATATATATATATATATATATATATATATATATATATATATATATATATATATATATATATATATTATCTAAACCTGTTTATCCAGGATTGCAGGAAACCTGGAGCCTACCGCAGCAGGTTTTGGATGAAAGGCAGGAAAAATCCCTGGTATGCAATATGAATGATAAAGCTGATGTTAAGAACAAAAAGAATATGATATTTCAACTATAAATTTTGAGAGAGAGAGAAAAACATTGAAAAAAGGGAGACAAATATTTTAAATTATAATTCTGCTAATGGATTACTTTCACAATATCAGGTATTTTGAATAGTGAATATGAACTAAAAAGATAAATGAATAAATACAAAAACCCATTACTATGCTTATATAGTTTTTCATCACTTGTCAGACTCTCTTTGTATTGCTTCATTGTTAAACGATGTTTTTCAAGCAAAAGTGATTGGTCAGCAACAATATGCTGATCTCGTATGATGACCTAGTCAGTCCCTCGATCAGTGATCGGAAGAGGTCTCCCCTTGACTTTCTTGTATACCCAGATATGGGGATGGGTATTTGAGGAGTAAACCGCAAGACAATGATTATATTTTTATATTATGTACATCAAGAAACCATCAACAACAAATCAAATTAATAATATATTGAACACTTGTTATAAAACTAAAGTTGAATAAATCAGACTCTGCAGCTGCATAAATAAAAAAAAATCGACTGTGTGTTCAATTAAAGTACCACTTCCGGGTGATGGATTTGGCCAAAAAGTTAATACAGATCTACAATTGTGGTGTAACAACCACATGCCGAATTTCATCTATCTATCTATCTAGCTGCATTTTTAAGTTATCGTGTTTATGCACACAATTCCAAAGAAATGGGAGGTCTATAACGTCAAGATTCATCAAAATATTGAGGTCGAATTTTTTCATGATTACTATAGCCTACTTTGTCTATACTTCGTATATGAAAAAGTAAAGACGATTTCTGCTGTGCGAAGTGGCAGGTGAATTGCTGTCAACAAAAAGCAGATACCTGAGAAATAAACTGAAACGTTACTCACTCGTGATTTTTCTGTCCATATAGTAAATATTTTGTTGACCATCACATACTGATTTCAGCCGTTTGAATTACATCTTGATATACAACAAGTGCAAAGAAAGGCGGCACGCAAATCGCTTTCTATTTCTCACGCTTTATGCACCCGCACTCAGCTTGCTCTGTCACCGCAAATGCTGTGTAAACAGCCGCCCTCCGTCCCCAGCTGCCGTTCACTGGATGAATATGTTTGGGCGGCTTGTGTTGGATGACTTTCTGTTTAAGAGTTTAACCTTACAAGGTTAAAGACTAACGGCAAGAATATTCATTCAAAAACGAAACCTAAAAATATTTTAGTAAATTATTATTTTATTTCAGTTAGTCTTTCCAGCTACTTTAATAGTTTCGTTTAGTTTTAGTTTTTCATTTCGGTTTTGTTAATTATTTTATTTCAGTTTACGAAAATGTTTTTAATAATAGTTTTAGTTTTCATTAACTATAATAACCTTGGTACCTTGAGCTTGGACTTGATGTCTGTCGAGGCTAGGATGAAGCTTTAGATTTCTTTTCCGTTTCTGAGCCCTTTTCCTACCGCTCATGTTTATATATGCTTGCATATACAGTAACTGAACCCCCCGGGTTGAGTAAATACAGGATACCTCGGAGTGATAAAAAATAAGAGAGAAAATAATGCATCTGCTAAAGGAGTTCCGTTTCAGATGTCCATCTTCCATAACAGACGAGACCAACATCTTGCGGTATTAGCCTTCAGCGAAATTTATGGATGTGGACAGTGAAGAACCCAAACTCTCCTCTTTTAAGTCAGTGGGAAACTGATGTGTTATATTATTTAAAATTGGAAAAAATCAAATACTCAGTTAGAGGATCTGTGCAGACTTTTTTCAAAACATGGCAGGATCTAATCAGTAATATTTTGAAATGATTTTATAAAGCACAGAGAATTTGTTGATTTAGGTATTTTTAAAAGCCTTAAATTTTACACCGTTTGGCTTGCTCTCTCTCTCAAGGGTGGGGATCGATTTGTTCTTAGCATAATTCTTTTTTTTTTGTAAAAACTTGATTGCTATGTATTGATTGTAATAAAATTAATAAAAAAAAAAAAAAAAAGAGTACATTACGATGCCTATCCCCTTCTCATATGGTATACTTTCAAGTTTCAGACTCCTCTATTGCGTATTCAAAGTTAACCTTTTTAATTCCTCTATGTAACAATTTGCATTTGCATAGCCTACATTAAATTGCATCTGCCACATACCTTTCCAAGTCTGAATTCTATCAGTTTCACTGGCTGTAGAGTCCTCCGCTATTTCACTTAGTTTTGTGTAATTTGTACACTAAACCACTTTTGTTAATTTTTTCTATATCATTTATCTAAATTAAAAAGAACAGCATCTCCAGCGCTGATCCTTAAAAACAAAAATGAGAAAGAGCATCACATAATATGTAAAAATGTTCTCACAACAGAACATGTAGCTTTTTGTGTCTAAGCCAATACTCATGTTACTAGTACTTTTGAGAAGGTTTAATACACTTTTTGAATTGATTCCCGAACCTGAACATAAAAGATGTCATAACAGATTCAATAAAAGACTAATAAAGTTTTGTGAAATTTAAAACAAATTGGTTTCCTTACAGGTTAGTGTTACTTCTGTCTGATTATTATTCAATATCAGCCTGTTTAATTTCTTGCAGCACTTCTAATCTCCAAACCATTGATATTCACTGCAGCTACTGGAACGACTTTTAAATCTTCTTTTTAAACTGTTAAACATAATGACAAAGAACTCAGATTACTAATTTGTTTAATAAGCATTAACACCTCTCTGATGAATGGATGATGCACTGTTTAGCACTGTTGCTTAACACATCCAGAAACATAACTGCTCAAATATGAGAAAGCCCCGGTGAAAACGCACTTCCTGTGATATTCAAGTGATTTGTTCAGTGGTGGTGCCCAATATCAAAATATACTCAGACAACCTGAAATGAGTATGCCAATTACAAAATGGATGGATTGAGATTGAGGCATGACAGTTTTTTTCAGTCTTTTTATTTAGCGTTAACTTCACCGTAATGCAAATAAGATCTTTACGATTGTGCTTTATTTGTGTTTCCTTACAAAATCTTTTCATGTTTTTCTCGGAGCAATCTTCGCAGAAACTAAGACGCAAACAAAAAAAAGTGGGAGTTGGTGTGAACCCGCGAGGTAGATTGACACTTGTGACAGCTAGTCATTTTGTGCCGCCCCAGGTCTTGAGAAGACAATGAACCAATGAAGCGACACTTTGCTCAGGAAAGGCGGCCAAATTAAACTGTGTATTAAATAAACTGAGTTGCGACTAAGGAAGTGATGTCTGAGTTTGAAGAGACAGAATACTCACTGGGCCTGTTGATGACAGCTTGAACGATTATACTGAAATTACAATGAAAACAACTAACATTTGTATCGTCGCGCTGACGCTGTGGGTGTGCACAGCTGCACAAACCAGGTAAAGCGTTTGCATTTATTAGCCATTACTCGTAGTTCCACAGCATAACATTCTAATCCTCTTATTTCAATTAAGTGTCACTAGGACTGGGATCATATAAACCGACAATATCGGACGCAAGATCGGGGTATTGGCCCATCGCAAGGCTCATTCACGCGCAAAACCACATTAGATCAGTTTACTGCCACTAATTAACCTAAGGCGCTGGATATGACAACGGAGGAAATCCAAAGTATTGGAGCAAAACCTTCGCCCGCAAATGTACAGCGTGTAAAATTAAAACCTACAACACTAGAACACAGAATTTGAACTCCGCAGGACGCCAAGTCTGTCACGCAGTAGCACTGGCCACTGCGCTGTAGTGCCGGGATTTACTTCAGTTAGAGGCGAAACTCGTTCGATAGTATTGTTTACAGCGTACTGTCAATTTCGTTTTGGATTTTCACCTTAATTGTTCCTATCGTAGTTGTTGAGAAAAGGACTTTTGGTGAAAATACAATTAATGCTACACTTTAATTACAGATTACGAGTTGTGCCATGTACTTTGTGAATAGCGGAGTAGGAACAAGGTCGTCCATTTAACTGCGGAAGCAAAATTGCTTACGTCAATTTGATTTACATTTGTTATTGGTGAGCGTAACTTGAGGCATGTTGCCAAATTAGGTGTCTGTGCAGTAAAGCATAAAGGCATCGAGGGAGGAAGACGAGTAATTGAGAAGACCGGCATCTTATTAAAAGTAACACCGGAAAACAATACATTTTAACTTGTACGCCTTGTTACCGTCAACTGCCATTGCTAAAGGAACTGAGATTAATTGAAAATGAGAAGTAATTCCAAGGCAATTTTACTCCAACGGTGTTATACAGTTCACCATCGCGAATTGTAAATGTATTGCATTTTCCAAAATGGATCGACGGATAAAGGATATGTTGCTAGTTGGAATCGGCCTGGAAATGTGGCGAATGCCTTACATTTCCACGGACTGTCTGAAGAAATAAAACTGCGTACTTTCCTGATAGCAAAGTTCCATTGGGCTACTAATGGACTGCTAGCGGCCGAAACACTGGTCCACCAGCTGCCACAGCCAGTGGTCTTTGTAATTCAGCCCATCAGCAGTTGGGCGGCTTTCTGGCGACTTGTTAGTGGTATCGGGTTGGGGGCTGACAGTCGGTCCTCGGTCAGCAGGAGAGCAGAAGTCCACCCATTAAGCCACTATATGGATATCTATTTTATCTTATATTAAATGTCGTTGGTGGTCCATTAAATGACCCCCAGTCATGTAGGCGAAAATGTTTCCAGACAATCAAAATCACTATTATTTGCTAGTACTTAATGTACAGGAACAGAACACAACAGTACACATATAAATAGCATAAGTTTAAAAAAAAAAATTCATACAAGTTTACAGAATAGTATAATTATAAAAGAGATAAGCAAATGATGAGGTACACGTGAAAGTGAATGTGCAGTGTGTCTGCACATGCACACAAATATATGCACAGTATGTATACTGTACACATAATACAGTATCTGACATACATGAATATACAAAGATGTCAGGCTAGGTTACTGATTTGAGAGGGCTATGGCTCTGGGAAAGAAACTACTGTGGTGACTGTTCGTTTTAGTTTTAATTGACACAAACCGTTTACCAAAGAGGAGTTTATGAAATAAGTGATGAGTAGGGTGTGATGAATCAGTGGTGATCCTTTTGACATGGTTAGTGACACAAGATGTATACAGGTCTGCGACAGATGGAAGATTTAATTTTGGACTGTGCCGTTGCTGAACCAAACCAGACAAAAATGGAGAATGTGATTGTACTTTCAATTATGGCTTTGTAAAACTGAATTAAGATTGGCTGGGAAATATTTAATTTTTTTAGTTGCCGTAAGAATTACAATTACTGCTGAGCCTATTTAATGATGTGGGTGTTGTTAAGGTTCCAGCTGAGAGTATTTGTGATAGTTGTGCCTAAAAATGTGAAGGATTCCAACCTATTGACTGCAGAATAATTAATTTCAAGTGTGAGAGGTTGTAACGGTTGATTGCGAAAGTCAATGACCATTTCTATTGTTTTGAGGTATGGATCACTAGGTTGTTGGAAGCACACCAGGACAAAAGACGAGACACCTCTTTTCTATAATGTTTTGTTGCCATTAGTAATTAGACCAATAATAATGGTGTCATCAGCAAACTTAATGATTTTAACTGAAGGATATGTGGACCTAAGTGTATTAACACACTTATTAAAATTTTATATATTTTTATTAGAATCAAACAGCAAAGATTATACAGTTGCAGCCTTTGTGTAACACAAATTGACCTCTTCTTCTTTTGGCTGTTTCTGTTAGGGGTTGCCACAGCGGATCATCTTTTTCCATATCTTCCTGTCTTTTGCATCTTGCTCTGTCACACCCACCACCTGCATCCCCTCTCACCACATCCATACATCTTCTCTTAGGCCTTCCTCTTTTCCTCATGCTGGCAGCTCTATCTTTAACATCCTTTTCCCAATATACCCAGCATCTCTCCTCTGCACATGTCCAAACTAACGCAATCTCGCCTCTCTGACTTTGTCTCCCAACCATCCAACATGAGCTGACCCTCTAATGTACTAATTTCTAATCCTATCCATCCTTGTCACACCCAGTGCAAATCTTAGCATCTTTAACTCTGCTACCTCCAGCTCTGTCTCCTGCTTTCTGGTCAGTGCCACCGTCGCTAACCCATATAACAAAGCTGGTCTCACTACCATCCTGTAGATACTCCCTTTCACTCTTGCTGATAACCGTCTGTCACAAATTACTTCTGACACTCTTTTCCACCCATTCCACCCTGCCTGCATTCTCTTTTTCACCTATCTTCCACCATCCCCATTACTCTGTACTGTTTATCCCAAGTATTTAAACTCATCCACCTTCGACCAGCTCTACTGCTTGCATCCTCACCATTCCACTGACCTCCCTCTCATTTACACACATGTATTCTGTCTGATCTTCATTCCTCTCAACTCTAGAGACCTTCACCTCTCCAGTGTCTCCTCAACCTGCTCCCTACTCTCGCTACAGATCATGGTGTCATCAGCAAGCATCATAGTCCAAGGGGACTCCTGTCTAATCTCGTCTGTCAACCTGTCCATCACCATTGCAAATAAGAAAGGGCTCAGAGCCAATCCCTGATGTAATCCCACCTCCACGTTGAATGCATCAGTAACTCCTACTACTGACCTCACCACTGTCACACTTCCCTCATACATATTGTGTACAGCTCACACATACTTCTCTGCTACTCCCCACAACTCCTCTCAAGGCACCCTGTCATATGTTTTCTCCAGGTCCACAAAGACACAATGCAACTCTTTCTGGCCTTCTCCGTACTTCTCCATCAACACCCTCAGAGCAAACATTGAATCTGCTGTGCTCTTTCTTGCCATGAAACCATACTGCTGCTCACTAATCATCACCTCCTTTCTTAACCTAGCTTCCACTACTCTTTCCTATAACTTCATGCTGTGGCTCATCAATTTTATCCCCCTGTAGTTACTACAGCTCTGCACATCCCCCTTATTCTTAAAAATTGGTACAAGTACACTTCTTCTCCACTCCTCAGGAATCCTCTCAGTTTCCAGAATTCCATTAAACAACCTTGTTAAAAACTCCACTGCCATATCTCCTAAACACCTCCATGCTTCCACAGGTATTTCGTCTGAACCAACTGCTTTTTTATTCTTCATCTTCTTCATAGCTGTACTTGCTTCTTCCTTGTTAATCTGTTGCACTTCCTGATTCACTATCTCCACTTCATCCAACCTTCTCTTTCTCTGTCTCATTCTCTTCATTCATTAGCCTCCCATCCTCCCTTGTCAATATGTTTCAATCTTTACCCTTTATCACCCTAACCTGCTGCACATCGTTCTCAGCTGGGCCCCTCTCTCTAGCCAATTGGTACAGGTCATTTTCTCCCTCCTTAGTGTCCAACCTATCATACAACTCATCATACACCTTTTTCTTTAGCCTTTGCCACCACTCTCTTCACCTTGTGCCTTATCTCCTTGTACTCTTGTCTACTTTCTGAATCTCTCTGACTATCCCACTTCTTCACCATCCTCTTCCTCTGTATACTCTCCTGTACTTCCCCATTCCACCACCATGTTTCCTTTTCCTCCTTGCTCTGTTCAGATGTCAAGCCCAGCACCCTTCTTGCTTTCACCCTTACTACTTCTGTTGTAGCTGCCCAGCTGTATGGTAACACTTCAGTGCCACTCTGTACCTATCTTACCTTCTCCCTAAAGTTAACCTTGCAGTCTTCCTTTTTCAACTTCCACCATTTGACCCTAGGCTCTGCTCTCACTCTCCTACTCTTCTTGATCTCCAGCGTCGTCCTACAGACCACCATCCTTTGCTGTCTAACTACACTTTCCCCTGCCACCACTTTGCAATCTTTAATCTCCTTCACCTTCAGATTGACTCTTCTGCATAGGATATAATCTACCTGCGTGCATCCTCCTCCACTCATGCACATCACCCTATGTTCCTCTCTCTTCGTAAAATACGTATTCTCCACAGCCATGCCCATCCTTTTTGCAAAATCCACTATCATCTGACCTTCTTCATTCCACTCCTTGTCACCATACCTATCCATCACCCCCTCATTTCCTCTGTTCCCTTCACCAACATGTCTATTGAACTCTGCTCCAATCACCACTCTCTGTCCCTTGGGTACACTGTCTATCACTTCATCCAACTCACTCCAGAAATCTTCTTTCTCATCCTTCACATACCCATCTTGCGTGGCATATGCACTAACAACATTCATCATCGCACCTCCAATTTCCAGCTTCATAATCGTTACTCTGTCCAACGCTCTTTTCACTTCCAAAACACTATCCTTCAGAATAACCCCTACCCTATTTCTCCTGCTATCTACATCATGATAGAACAATTTGAATTCACCTGGCCTTACTTCCCTTCCATTTAGTCTCCTACACGCACAATATATCAACCTTCATTTTCTCCATCATATTGGCTAATTCTCTCCCCTTACCAGTCATACTACCTTTCTCCTCTTTCCTCCGAACACGTCTTCCCCAAATTCTTCTCCTTCTTTGGCCATCAGTAGGCCAATTTCCACCAACACCCTGTTGGCTAACAGTACTGGTGGCAGTCATTGTTAACACGGGACTTGACTGATCTAGTATTGAAATCTGCATTGTTTTCTGGATGTTGATCTGACAAAATTTTACACCAGATGCCCTTCCTGATGTAACCCTCCCCATTTATCCAGGCTTGGGACTGAGACAAAGAAGCACATTAGTTTGTGCATCCCCCGTGGCTGGGAAGTAACTCAAATTGGCCTACTGTATGTTCAGAAAATCTAGGCATAACACAACCCCAAAGTATGTATCCTAAAAACACAAATTGGCCTACTGTACAGAAAATAAAGGCATAACACAGCCCAAAAGTATGTATCCTAAAAATAAAATAAAACAGCATAGTGATCTAAGAAAACAATATTGAAATAAGGCCTACCTATAACAGACATTTTAACACCATATAAGAAATTTGCAAAAATAGCCTGAAATATAAAGTAAAATGTATATGCGTGCATATACATTACATATACTGTATAATGTAAAATATGAATAATAAAATTAGCAATATTTTTCTAATATAGCATACAGTTTTTTATGTTGCACAGTTTCTGTGTGACGTTAGAGAGCTTGCTGGTAAGCTTCTCCTGCATCTTCCTCATCACTGGCATTGTTGTTCTGTTGAAATCTGTAATGTAAAAAGAGATACAGTGGGTTAGAAAAGAATCACCCCCTTCAAAACATTCCCATTTTTTTGCTTTACAGCCTTAAATAAAAAACACAAACCAATTTTTTTTTCTAGGTTTACTTATTCAATGCAATCTATAACATCCAAGTGAAAGACATCACAGCTACAGTTCAGAAGAATTTTAAAACATAAAAAACAAGAAATACTAAGATTAATAAAGGATCGCCCACCCCCAAACAATATGTGTAAACTCAATCAGGTGTAAGTAACCTCCATTTCCATTGCAGACCATGGTTACTGGCTTTCACCTGTGATAAATTGTAATCAGTGTGGTTAGTGAAACATTAAAAACTGCTGTTCCTGGAGCATTCCCGTGCTTGGTAGTGCAACTGACAGCAAACAACTGACTATAGGTGGCAAGCCACTTTTCAAAGGATCTCAGGGATAGAGTTGTGGACAGACATAAGGCAGGAGATGGATCCAAAAAAAGGCTCAAAGACTTTATCAGTCCCAAGGAACACAGTCAGTCTGTCATTCTCCAACCTGCCATATCGTAATACAGGGTCACAGGGGTCTGCTGGAGACTTTCCCAGCCAGCACAGGGTGCAAGGCAGGAACAAACCCCAAGCAGGGTGCCAACCCACTGCAGGGCACACACACACACTCACATCCACACACCAAGCACACTCTAGGGACAATTTAGGATCTCCAGTGCACCTAACCTGCATGTCTTTGGACTGTGGGAGGAAACCGGAGCACCCGGAAGAAACCCATGCAGACACGGGGAGAACATGCAAACTCCACACTGGGAGGACCCAGGAAGTCTACCACGGAGCACAGTAATGTCCATAATAATGAAGTGGCAAGTGTTTGGTACTACTAGAACCCTCCCTGGATCCAGCCATCCCACCAAACTGGATGGAAGAGCATGGAGGAAACTAGTAAGAGAGGTTACCAAGAAGCCAATTTGAAGGAATTACAGGATTTTATGGCAAAGAGTGGTCATTGTCACATGCACACAACAATTTCATAAATGCTCCACTATTGTGGCTTGTTCGGGAGGGTTGCAAGGAAAAAGCTATTTCTCAAGAAAGGCCACATTAAGGCTCGTTTGAGCTTTGCCAGAATGCACCTTGAAGATTCTGATGCCAAGTGGAAAAAGGTCTTATGGTCAGATGAGACCAAAATTAAACTATTTGGCCTCAGTACCTGGCGGAAATCCAATGCAGCTCACCATCCACAACGCACCATACCTACATTAAAGCCTGGAGGTGGCAGCATCCTGTTGTGGGGTTGTTTCTCTGCCGCAGGGCCTGGGGCTCTCGTTAGGGCAAAAGGAAAAAGTGAAGGGGCAGAATACTGTCAAATTCTTCAGGAAAACCTGCTACCCTCTGCCAGAAAGTTGAAGATGGGCAGAATGTTCACCCTTCAACACGACAATGACCCGAAGCACACAGCAATATTGACCACACAGTGACTGAAGGAGAAAAAAGTGAATGTCCTTGTGTGGCCCAGTCAGAGCCCAGACCTAAATCCCATTGAAAATCTGTGGAAAGATTTAAAGATAGCAGTCCACCAACACTCACCATCCAATTTGACTGAACTTGAACAGTTCTGTAAAGAAGAGTGGTCAAATATTGCTCAATCTAGATGTGCAAGGCTGTCATTAAAGCAAAAGGTGGTTCAACAAAATATTGACATTGGGGGGTGATCCTTTATTAATCTCAGTACATCTTGTTTATGATTTTTTTTATAATTTTTCTGAACTATAGCTGTGATATTTTTCACTTGAATGTTATAGGTTGCATTGAGTAAGTAAAGCTGGGAAGAAATATTTTTTGTGTGTGTTTTCATTTAAGGCTATAAAGCAAAAAAATGGGAATATTTCAAAGTGGGAGAATATTTTCTATACCCACTTTATATCTAAGATTATAAAAGTACAAGTAGATTGTTACTCTATATACTATGTGTTATGTGTACACACAACTCACTGTCAAGTGCATTTTGATCAGACAGGTTCTGCAATGATCCACCACTTTTAGACCAGCTGTAACCTGTTAAAGCCACATTACATAACTTAGAAATTAATATGACAAACTTTGATTGACAGTTATAATAAAGTGAAGGTAAAGTTCCCAAATGCATACATCAGTGTGTTTCTATAGTGACGACACCATTATTTAATCTTTCTTTTGAGAATGACTACATCAGTCACAACCTACTTATAGATAGATAGATACTTTATTAATCCCAAGGGGAAATTCACATAATCTAGCAGCAGTATACTGATACAAAAAAACAATATTAAATTAAATGGTAATAAAAATGAAAAAATAAAAATAAAATAACTTTGAAATGTTAGCATTTACTCCCGGGTGGAATTGAAGAGTCGCATAGTGTGGGGAGGAACATCTCTCAGTCTGTCAGTGGAGCAGACAGTGACAAAAGTCTGTCACTGAAGTTACTCCTCTGCCTGGAAATGACACTGTTCAGTGGATGGAGTGGATTCTTCATGATTGACAGGAGTTTGCTTAGTGCCCGTCGAACTGCCACAGATGTTAAACTGTCCAACTTTACTCCTACAATAGAGCCTGCCTTCTTAACAAGTTTGTCCAGGCGTGAGACGTCTTTCATCTTTATGCTGCCTCCCCAGCACACCACCGCATAGAAGAGGGCACTCGCCACAACTGTCTGGTAGAACATCTGCAGCATCTTACTGCAGATGTTGAAGGATGCCAACCTTCTCAGAAAGTATAGTCTGCTCTGACCTTTCTTACATAGAGCATCAGTATTGGCAGTCCAGTCCAATTTGTCATCCAGCTGCACTCCCAGATATTTATAGGTCTGCACCCTCTGCACACAGTCACCTCTGATGATCACAGGGTCCATGAGGGGCCTGGGCCTCCTAAAATCCACCACCAGCTCCTTGGTCTTGCTGGTGTTAAGGTGTAAGTGGTTTGAGTCACACCATTTAACAAAGTCTTTGATTAGCTTCTGTACTCCTCCTCCTGCCCACTCCTGATGCAGCCCACAATAGCAGTGTCATCAGCGAACTTTTGCACGTGGCAGGACTCGAGTCATATTGGAAGTCTGATGTATATAGATTGAACAGGACCGAGAAAGTACAGTCCCGCGCCCTCTGTATTGCTGAACACAATGTCAGACCTGCAGTTCCCAAGGCGCACATATTGAGGTCTGTCTGTAAGATAGTCCACAATCCATGCCACCAGGTGTGAGTCTACTCCCATCTCAGTCAGCTTGTCTCTAAGGAGCAGAGGTTGGATGGTGTTGAAGGCCTAGAGAAGTCCAAAACATAATTCTTACAGCACCACTGCCTCTGTCCAGGTGGGAGAGGGATCGTGTAGCATATAGATGATGGCATCCTCCGCTCCCACCTTCTCCTGGTATGCGAACTGCAGAGGGTCAGGGCGTGGCGGACCTGTGGCCTCAGGTGGTGAAGCAGCAGCAGCTCCATGGTCTTCATCAGATGTGACGTCAGAGCAACAGGCGGAAGTCATTCAGCTCACTAGGACGTGATACCTTTGGGACAGGGTGATACAAGATGTTTTCCAAAGCTTTGGGACTCTCCACTGTTCCAGGTTCAGGTTGAAGATGCGCTGTAGAGGACTCCCCAGTTCCAACGCACAGGCCTTCAGCAGTCGTGGCGATACACCATCTGGACCTGCTTTGCTGGCACGAAGTCTTTCAGCTCTCTGCTCACCTGGGCTGCTGTAATTGTGGGTGGGGATGTCTCACCTATGCTGGTATCAGCAGAAGGATGGTTGGAGGATGCAGTACTCGAGGTGAGAGTGGGTTAGTGATCAAACCTATTAAAGAAGTTGTTCATTTGGTTTGCTCTCTCCACGTCTGTCTCGATGGCGCACCCGCTTGAGCTGCAGCCAGTGATAATCTTCATCCCATCCCACACTTCCTTCATGCTGTTGTTCTGCAGCTTATGCTCCAGCTTTCTCCTGTACTGCTCTATTGCCGCCCTGAGCTGGACTCGGAGTTCCTTCTGCACGCACTTGAGCTCATGCTGATCACCACCTTTAAAAGCCCTTTTCTTCTGGTTCAAAAGGCCCTTGATGTCACTTGTAATCCATGGCTTGTTGTTAGCATAGCAGCGTACTGTTCTTACTGGAACTACAATGTCCATACAGAAGTTGATGTAATCAGTTGTGCATTCAACAGCCTCTTCAATGTTCTCACTATGTGACCCAGCAATATATCCCAGTCTGTAGTTCCAAAGCAGTCTCTCAGAGTCTGCTCTGCCTCAGGGGACCACTTCCTGAATGAGCGTGTGGTTGTAGGTAGCCCTCACTCTTGGTTTGTATTGAGGCTGAAGCAGAACCAGGTTATGATCTGCTTTCCCAAGCGCAGGCAGCGGGGTGGCGCTGTATGCTCTTTAACGTTTGCATACAGTAGGTCGATAGTCCTGTTTCCCTGGGTGTTACAATCCACATACTGGGAGAAGGCAGGTAATGTTTTGTCCAGCGTTACATGGTTAAAGTCTCCAGCGATTAGCACAAGTGCCTCAGGGTGCTGCGTTTGTAACTTAGCAACTGCGGAATGGATGATGTCACTTGCCAATCTCCGCGTTCGCTTGAGGGGATGTAAACAATAACAACAATCACGTGTCCAAACTCTCTGGGCAAGTAATAGGGCGCAGACTTACGGCCAACAGTTCGATGTCCCTGCAGCAAGTGGAGATTTTAACGTTTACATGTCCTGAGTTGCACCACTTTGTATTGACATAGAGAGCGAGTCCTCCTCCTTTCTTCTTCCGCAGGTACTTGCGTCTCTGTCCGCTCTAACTGTGCTAAACCCGGGTAGCTCCACGTTAGCATCTGGGATGGTAGTTGTTAGCCATGTTTCACTAAAACACAGCAAGCTGCATTCTCTGTAGGTTCTGACATTTTTCACCAGCACAGCCAGTTCGTTGATCATATTTGGTAGTGAGTTCACATTTCCCAGGATCACAGAAGGCACCGATGGTTTATAACACCATTTTTTCTCAAGTTGTCTCGCTTTTATCTTATCTTTTATCTTTGCGCTCGGCTGCCCCGATATTGTCTTCTTACCTCGTCAGGTAAATCAGGAACCACACTGGAATGAGCATTTCTTCTCAGTGCTTTAAGCTGACTACTATAGGCGAGTCTCGGAGTGTAAAATCCATGCCAAGTAGTAAAAATAGTAAAAAGTGTCCAGGGAGTAATTTCACATAAAAGAAAGTGGTAGAAGTGATCAGTGAAAAAGAGAAATAGAGAAAAAAATAGATAAAAAGATAAAGTCTTACACGGAGCTGCTGGAAAGGCTGCCACTGGGATGCGGCGCTGGAAATAAGCAATATCTATATCTATATATCTATTATCTAGTGTTCATAGTGGGACTAGTGGCCCTGAATGAGAAACAAATGTCAAGTTACCACTGGTTTTCTGATGTAGACTTTTTTATGCAATTATATAAATAAAATTAAAAAAAATGTTTTGTCGCAGTACATGAAAGTGTTATTATATCCATTGGTGCTTGGATGTGTTAGTGTAGAATTACCTTTCAGGTGAGCAGCCATTTTTGGTGATGTGATCTTTAAAGCGCAACTTAAACCTGAAAAACAAAATGTGTACTGTTGTAATGCAATACAGGGAGGGCAAATGTTTACTTCATGCATTATCAGTCTACTCATTAAACGTTGTGTAGTTTTTTGGAAAAAATATATACAGTATTGAGGAGTAGGCCACACAGAATTTGCATACCTACATGTTGTAAAAAGGCTGACTGTGGTGTTGTGGGTCCACAGCTCATTTAGCAAAGGCCATTTTAAATAAATAATCACCGCTCTCATGGCGGCTTAGCGAGGGGGCGTTGGGCCATAGGAAGCCACGGGGCGATCTGCGGTGTGGGCGTTTCTCACCGCGTACACAGGTGAGGAACTGCCCACATCCGTGATTGCCCCGTGGCTAATATGCTACGGCTGCTCATTATAAAAGAAGCGCGAGTTGGTTGGAGAGAAAAAAATAAATAACGAAGAAATGAGAAAAAGAGAGAATGGAAGTTACAGGGAGCGAGGAAAAAAGGCGGTGCAAGAGAGGGACAGAAACACGTGAAGCGTGTGAGCGAGCGAACGAGCCAGAAAAGGATAGCTGGCCGCGTAAGGCCGAGAAGGCTGTGGAAGTCGGGAGGCTTGGGCGGTAAACTCCCTGGCATGAGCGTCCTGGTTGTCTGGGAAGCCAAGTCTCCGAGGCTGGAATGAGTGCCAGACCGAAGCCAGGGATCGGAAGGTCTCCAGTCTCGTTGCAGGAGTTGAAGAGGGCAGCTGCAGAGAGTGTCTCGCCTGCTGCAAAGCCTAACTGGGAGAAGCAGGTGAGACGCTAACAGAAAAGATGCACCAGGCTTGTCATTGTTGTGTTTTTAAAGACTGCTTCCTGATCGTTTTAACCTCGTTGTTTTAAGAAGATTTTTCTATTTATTGGTTTTAACCTCCACATTTCTTTCATGGGATTATTTATTTAATGAAGACTTTATGAAAGCACTGCACTTTATTTAATTGAACACTTTGATTGTTTTTGTTGAGTGTTTTAATAAAAGCACTGTTGCACTTTTTTACCATCCCCTTGCTTACTTGTTGCCTTCACTGACTAGCTCACTCGGTAACATTATCGACGGTGTTGGGTTCAAAGGCTCCCAAACAGAGATGGGAGCATGGAGCCGAACCCGCATCGTCACGCTGACCTGTTAGTGGGACTGCACGTTTGGTAGGGTCATGTAAAAAAAAGAAAAATGTGTAGTTGAAATATCTTGATCTATACTAATAAAAGGCAAAGCCCTCACTGACTGACTCACTCACTCACTCACTGACTGACTCACTCACTCATCACTAATTCTCCAACTTCCCGTGTAGGTAGAAGGCTGACATTTGGCAGGCTCATTCCTTACAGCTTACTTACAAAAGTTGGGCAGGTTTCATTTTGAAATTCTACGCGTAATGGTCATAACTGGAAGCTATTTTTCTCCATATACTGTAATGAGTTGAGCTCGATGGCCGTGGGGGGCGGAGTTTCATGTGACATCATCACGCCTCCCGTAATCACGTGAACTGTCAGCGCAGTGCGTAGAAAACAAGGAAGAGCTTCAAAAAGCGCTGAAGAAAACATGCATTATACAATTGAGAATGCAGCGAAACAATAAGAAGCGAGCGACTGACACATACAACCATATTCATGAGTGCAGCTACTTCGGAAACAAAGCACGGTGTAAACCTAAAGTTTAAATTACGTAAGTTCATAGACAGGCTGCCGCTGGTGTTTGTCATGCCCACGGCTAATGCGGGATACAAGTTTAATGAGAGGACACAGGATATAAACGAGAGTTTTTGATCACTTTGTAACTAAGTTAAAATTGCTGTTGACGGGCTGTTCTTATGCAAATTCCGAGAGACTGTGTTTGTGGGGGATTGACAGTTAAGGCGGGTGGGGGAGTCACGTCATCATCTCCCCTCCCATTCACCTCATTTCGCTCTGAGCTGAGCTCCGCAGCTAACGCAGTCTTGCGGAACTTTGTGACGCTGCCACCAAATACTCACAGAAAAATTCACAAGTTAATACACACGCTGTATCTACAGTTTCTCCACACTCTGAATTCTCCAGGCACTACTTACAAACGGTTACATTGACAATCATGTTACGTTATTTTTAAAATGTTTACTTTTCTTAGCACAAGCACAGCTGAGAAGCTTTGATGCATGTGCTCCATAACGCGTTAAAAAAATAACGCATTTAATCACACTTTGCATTCCAAGCAAAGGGGAACTTCTCTCAATGCATGATTTCCTGGTACACCGATTACATTGATCAGCTTCCCGATTCATTTTACCCTCCCACCCCTTGGTTTGAGAAGAAGTATGAAAAATATGAGGTTAACATGAAAAGCAGATCACCAATTGAAGCTTTATGAATAATGGATACTTTATTCGCCATCAATAATTGTTTTGGTAAAGCCATACTCTGTGTTATCCCTCTTCCATTTTATCATTTTTCCACGACTAGCCACGATTAAATGAACGGTAAAAAAGTAAGAGCGAAGCGAGGGTGACTTATTCAGGCAGGCAGGCGACAGCTCAATAGATCGATTTTGGACATAAGTAGGTTCTATTTAGTCACCAGAAATATCTTTGGTAGGAATGGAAGTTGAATTAGTCTTTAAATTTCTATGGTGAACAAAAATTTATGCAATGATGACTAAATTTAACTTACATTCCTACTAAACATATTTCTCTCAACTAAATAAAAATTACTTATTTAAAATTTAAATAGAACTTGAACAGATACGATAGTTCATAATACCCATGCAGCACTAAGTACACGTAAGAGCAGGAGTCATCCGTTTTAACAAGCAGCGTATTGCACTGACACGAAATAGCCTGCCCATTTTATTAGATAAAGTAGATATATATATATATAGAGAGAGAGAGATATAGATATAGATTTAGATATAGATATATAGATAGATAGATATACATATATAGATAGATACATATAGATATATAGATTATATAGATAAATAGATATATACAGATATACTGTATATATATATATATATATATATAGATATAGATATAGATATAGATATATATTTATATATGTATGTATATGTGTGTGTCTATATATGTAGACATGTATGTGTATATACAAACCGGATTCCAAAAAAGTTGGGACACTATACAAATCGTGAATAAAAACTGAATGCAATGATGTGGAGGTGCCAACTTCTAATATTTTATTCAGAATAGAACATAAATCACGGAACAAAAGTTTAAACTGAGAAAATGTATCATTTTAAGGGAAAAATATGTTGATTCAGAATTTCATGGTTTTAACAAATCCCAAAAAAGTTGGGACAAGGCCATTTTCACCACTGTGTGGCATCTCCCCTTCTTCTTACAACACTCAACAGACGTCTGGGGACCGAGGAGACCAGTTTCTCAAGTTTAGAAATAGGAATGCTCTCCCATTCTTGTCTAATACAGGCCTCTAACTGTTCAATCGTCTTGGGCCTTCTTTGTCGCACCTTCCTCTTTATGATGCCAAATGTTCTCTATAGGTGAAAGATCTGGACTGCAGACTGGCCATTTCAGTACCTGGATCCTTCTCCTACGCAGCCATGATGTTGTGATTGATGCAGAATGTGGTCTGGCATTATCTTGTTGAAAATGCAGGGTCTTCCCTGAAAGAGATGACGTCTGGATGGGAGCATATGTTGTTCTAGAACCTGAATATATTTTTCTGCATTGATGGTGCCTTTCCAGACATGCAAGCTGCCCATGCCACTTGCACTCATGCAACCCCATACCATCAGAGATGCAGGCTTCTGAACTGGCGTTGATAACAACTTGGGTTGTCCTTGTCCTCTTTGGTCCGGATGACATGGCGTCCCAGATTTCCAAAAGAACTTGAATCGTGACTCGTCTGACCACAGAACAGTCTTCCATTTTGCCACACTCCATTTTAAATGATCCCTGGCCCAGTGACAGCGCCTGAGCTTGTGGATCTTGCTTAGAAATGGCTTCTTCTTTGCACTGTAGAGTTTCAGCTGGCAGGCGGATGGCACGGTGGATTGTGTTCACTGACAATGGTTTCTGGAAGTATTCCTGAGTCCATTCTGTGATTTCCTTTACAGTAGCATTCCTGTTTGTGGTGCAGTGTCGTTTAAGGGCCCGATGATCATGGGCATCCAGTATGGTTTTACGGCCTTGACCCGTACGCACAGAGATTGTTCCAGATTCTCTGAATCTTCGGATGATGTTAATGATGATAGATGCAAAGTCTTTGCAATTTTTCGCTGGGTAACACCTTTCTGATATTGCTCCACTATCTTTCTGCGCAACATTGTGGGAATTGGTGATCCTCTACCCATCTTGGCTTCTGAGAGACAATGCCACTCTGAGAAGCTCTTTTTATACCCAATCATGTTGCCAATTGACCTAATTAGTGTTTATTGGTCTTCCAGCTCTTCGTTATGCTCAAATTTACTTTTTCCAGCCTCTTATTGCTACTTGTCCCAACTTTTTGGGATTTGTTGACACCGTGAAATTTTGAATCAACATATTTTTCCTTTAAAATGATACATTTACTCGGATTAAGCGTTTGATCTGTCATCTACGTTCTATTACAAATAAAATATTGACATTTGCCATCTCCACATCATTGCATTCAGTTTTTATTCACAAGTTGTTTAGTGTCCCAACTTTTTGGAATCCGGTTTGTGTGTGTATATATATATATGTATATATATATATATACATATGCCAGCAACACTCATGACAATGACAGAACAATTACATTGTCAATCATGTTACGTTATTATTAAAATGTTTACTTTTCTTTTTTATTACTTCTTTAACACACTACTTCGCTGTGAAGCGCGAGTATTTTGCTAGTCTAACATAAACATGCATGTACCTTTTCTTTTGAATGAATGAACAGAATGTATACAGAGCGCACAGTGTACTGAGCACAGACAAAATACCTTCAGTATGAGCAGTGTCATGCCTAATGGATGGCCAAACAGTGGTAAACAAGGTTACCAAAATGCATATGTCAATGTATTTCCATAGTGATAACATCATTATTTTGTCTTTTCATGTTTGCCTTGAGAATAGTTGCATCAATCACTATGGCAGCACTATTTTTTCTGCAGATCTGGTCTAAAATAAGATATTCTGGTTAGAACAAAACACTATATCATAGATGACCAGTTGATATGAGTGTTATAAAATTGTATGTGTCAAATTCACTCTCCTCTTTGTGCTTCCTGCATCAGAGTCCAAGCTGGATCCTTTTTCTGACCAATTCAGAGTCATGAGCCTTCTGAAATCTGAAGAAAACATCAAAAAGTTATTACTTAAAGTTATGTAAAGGGAAGTAATACGATTGCTGATGCAGAGGTGTGAATTGCTTTCTGTTATTTAGATAGCTAGGCAATAATAATTGGAAAGCATACACTTAAGATGGCTTATATTTTTTTCATTGTGAATGAAGCTTATTTAATTATTTCAGCTGCCGTTTCTACCATTTGGCAACACATGCCATTTATCTTTGAGCCACCTGTGCTGGTGCTGTCGCTCATCCAGCTTCTTTTTTTACCAGCTTGTACAGGTAATGCAGAGTCGTTAATGATGCCTCATAGAGCCAGGGTATGCACAAGTTTTGAAAGTTCTTCCTGTGTATATTTAAATTGGTTATTTGTACAAAGTGAATGAAACTCTTACATGCTTTATTGACTATCTTTGTCTTTGTTCTTTTAAAAATGTGCTGCTGAATTTTAAAGAGCGAGCCTTGTCTATGTACTGTAAACGAGATCATTTATGACTCTAGCATCTGAGATATTTGGTTGTTTCTGAGCATAAAGAGGTGTTTCTAGGCTCTGAAAACTTCTGGGCACATCCCAGGATACTTTTCTGAGTCTTTTGTTGCTGGGTCCAGTCAGGGTTGTCTACTATCCATAGAGGAAATACACCCCTCTCTCTGCTAGAGCAAAAACTCCACAGGGGTTCCACTGAGTAGAGCGAGTGTTTAAACTGCTCATTTGAGAGAGTCTTTAAAACATTTTGATCTCCGTAAAAATGACTCAATTCTAGAAGTATTTTCCCCAAAGGATTAATAAATGTTCCCATAAGATCCAGGCAACTGAATGGTTTTAATATTGATGTGCATTAAAATCTAATATGTTTTAAATCGTAGTTAATCTTTGGTTTATCAGAAATTTTTGTTTCACTTAATATTTTCAGTAGCCCAATTTAAAACCCTTACAATTTGTCTAGTTCACATTAAATTGAAGCAAAAATATTAACACAATATATTGGACTAAATTGCATAGTTGTTTTGTTTGTATTGAAAGACATTTACCAAACTGTGAATCAATTATGTCTTTAGCTATTTTTGGTACACATTTAACATAGGTAAAATATTACCACTAGTATTCTAGCAGCTACTAGCTGCCGATGAGCCGCTAACTACTGAGCAGTTAGCCACCAGCAAACCAACAGTGAGCCGAATAAAAACTCTGTCGACTTGCTGCTGCCCATACACAACACTTTACCTGCTGTAGATCCACTGAATGGTTGCATGCCATCTTAAAACAGACAGCGGCCAGAAAGTTGTGTGATTTAGGAATTTATTGCCATATACTTTGCTGTATGTGTACGCCTGGATCTGGATCATCAGGATTTATTAATGTCAAGTATTTTGTTTAAACTAGAAGTACATGTAATGAATTACTGAGAGCAAAATTCATCAGATTTTAATTTGCTTGTATAAAAATATGATAAAACACATACAACTTTTCACACCTGTCCAAGTATTTTAAAGTGCCTGTAGGCATTTCTATGTTGTAAAATTTTCACTATGCTTCAGACAATATTTTACACGCTTCTAATTGCTGTATTTAGCTTAAAGTGAACCTGTTTTAACATGTTATAGGTCAAGCAGCCCTGATTATTCACAATTTTCTCCATATTCACATTTTAGCAATTGCAAAGAAAACATATAGAAGTTTTAGAAATCTTCAGGCTGTCTTTTTGTGCTCAGCCCAACGTCTGAGAATTAAAGCTGTTTTTGCATTTTGTTTCTAAGCTTGTAGATCAGTATTACATTATAAACTTAAAATTAATGCAATGAATATATGAGAGGAATAACTAGAATGTTAGATACATAAATGTTTAAAACCATTAAGCAATCAACCAATTGTATGCAAAATTGTAAATTCTAAAATAACGGTTCTTTAATGACAGTTAACTGGTTTGTGTGGTTCCTTGTAGAACCGTTGTTTGACAAAGAGCCACTTCAATCTAGGAATGGTCTTTTGCATATTAAAATTTGTACTTTGGCCTTTGAAAAAGTTGCTAATATGTGTACAAAATATAAATCTTTAATGTATAGTAGGATTAGATTAGATGACCTTACCCTGTGTTACTGTATGCAGCAAGAATTCATTTAACATCAGGAATCCATTGGTATTTCACAAATCTGTTATCTCTTTATAATTATTTATTTTGCCTGTTATAGATGTAAATACTGGTTCTTTCTGGAACCTTCTAGATGGTTGTAGAAGTTCCCAGTGCTACTGCTCTGAAAATCCACTTTGGCACCTTTATTTTTAAGAGTGTAGTATTGTGAATAATTGTAAAGGTTGCTACAGAAGCTTACATTTTTATAAAAATACTATAAGTTTTGCTATGTGTAATATAAAATGTTGTTACAGTAGCATTTAGAATTATCCTTCTGAAATCCATTTATGTATATATTTAAAACTGTGTATCCAATTAAGGGTTATAGGAAACTGTTCAGCTTATCTGGCATTAGTCTTACATGCAAGGCAAGAAAAAACAATTCACATGGTAATTATCCTAAAATGCTTTATAAAATGAATCTGTGGAATTAAAATAAACTACTGTTTCCATTAAATTACATTGAAGGAGAGCTGTATTATAAATATTGAGCACACAAAAAATTCTGGAGAATTGCAAAACATTTTCATCTGCTCCATCCGATCCTAGCAGTATTAGGTATAGTGCCCAAGCAGCCCTGCATAGGACACCACTTGTTTGCAGGGCCCACACATAACCAGTTAACTTAAAACTCACATCTTTAGAAGTGTGGGTGGAAATGCAAAATCCTCAAAGGAGTAGACATGATAAGAACATACAGACTCTACATATACAACAAAAGAGTAAAGGATGTGAACTCAGAATGCAGTGTACATCTGTGAGACAGCAATGTAACTTTACTGCATTTAAATGTTAGTAAAAAAAAAAACAAAACAAATTAAAAATGTCTGATATACTGCATATGTAAATACTATGTTCCTAAACTTTTATCTTGAGCATGCTCAATATTAAAGGAACTTGCCCAAATTTAGGTTGAATTCATAGAACATAAAAGAAGTAAAGAGTGGAAATTGAAACACAAATGAGTAAAAAAAAATTTAAGTTGTTTTCCCCAAATCATTAAGAAGAATAAATAGGTTTATTCAGAATGTTGTCATTTTGATTATTGCATGTTTATCACAGGTTTTTTAAAATGTCATTTTGTAGTTTGTCATTGTTTGCATAGAATTTACAGTGATTGTTATTGAAGGAATTATTTTCTGCTTACACGTATTAAAACAAAAAAACTAACAAAAAAAAAAAAATCCAAACATGAGCTGAGTACTATAGTTCTGTCTATAAAATAAGCAGTGTGAATTTTATGCCCAAAATTCTGTGTTTTTTGGGGGGATAGTTCAGAATATACAGACAATTTTAGGTATTTCCATACAGTTAAGCAAGATTTTAAACTTCACTGAATATTATAACTGTGTTGTGTCCAAGTGGCTAACACAGCCAGTTGTAGTCTTTTATAAAATTAAAATTGCAAAAAGTAGTTCTATAGATTCTATCCATCTATTTTATGACATTTTAATTGCTTCCTGGCACCAATGCAAATATTTTTCACTGGAGGATTTTTGAAGAATTTTGAAGATGTCGAATCATTGACTAAAATCAACTTAAGGGAAACTGTCTTTGCATTCTAGAGAAATGGCTGAAGAAGGGAATTGTTATGTCTATAATATTATTATATTATTTGCCTAGAAAAAAAACTTGCACAAATACATAAGAACATTTCAACAATAGAGCAACAGGAAAGAAACCAAACATTTACAAGCTACCTTAAATTAATATCACACCTCCTCTCATTCCCATTTGCTTTTCTTGGCGAGGGGTGTGGTGTTTAAACTACTATAGGCCAAAATAACTGAACAAGGAGTTTTTCAGTTAACCCAGATATACCACAACTAAACATTTCAAATATGAATACGCTATACTGATCATTAATCTACTCTGAAATCTTAAACATTTTTAAGTTGACATAACAAAGAATAACTACAATAGATGCCCCACAGAATTTTACAATTAAAATCTTAACTCTCACCATTAATATAGTCTATATTTTACAAAGCAAACATATAGGCCAGTTTTATTATGGACACTACACATAATGTCAAGGTGTCTACCCAAAAGCATGTTATTTGCAGGGTCACTGAACAGTGATTAAATTGGACCCTGACCCAGTCCTCATTTCCCTCGACAGAAATTAGAGGACAAGGATTAGGTTTTAAAAATATTAATTATCAGTTAGGAATAAATAATGAGAAGTTTTCCTAATCTAAGATTTTAGAAATTAACATATTAATAAACAGACAGGGTTCACTTCCAGGGTCCTCCCTGCGTGGAGTTTGCATGTTTTCCCAGTGTCTGCGTGGGTTGCCTCCGGGTGCTCCGGTTTCCTCCCACAGTCCAAAGACATTCAGGTTAGGTTCATTGGCGATCCTAAATTGACCCTAGTGCTTGGTGTGTGTGTGTGTGCCCTGCAGTGGGCGGGCGCCCTGCCTGGGATTTGTTCCTGCCTTGATCCCTGTGTTGGCTGGGATTGGCTCCAGCAGAACCCTGTGACCCTGTGTTAGGATATATTGGGTTGGATAATGGATGGATGGATAGATAAACAGACACATTTAAAATTGATATTTCCACCCTCATCTGGGTCCATGTTACTTTCACCACCATTTACTTAAAGAAGTAAGTTTTTTGACTATGTTTAATGTCTTCTGCCACCAAGTTTTCAGGTCCAAATATGTATCACTATACATGATACAGATATATCCCTATATGGCTTAGGTAGAAAAAGGCAACAATTCTTTTCAAACATGTTCCTGCAAGAGATTACATAAAACTGGTGACTGGTATTTTCAACAAGTTGTCAAGACTAGTATCTATTCTAATGTGATATTCTGTTATCTTCCACTTCACATCTGTATGGCAGTTAAATACACTACACCCCCCAACTGTCCTGACTGCAAACAGTTGAAAGTCTCTTAATGGCACCAATTACTGATGTATTGTTCCCTTAATTACAAAATAGCATATAATAATTAATACATTATAGGTCTTACTTTTACAAGGCATCACTTTCACTCATTTTTATCTGATGGGCCATTTTCACTTTTAGGCAGATATTAAAATGTTATTAAAAATACATTTAGATAACTAGAATTATGATCATACTTCATTTTTTTTCAAATCACTTCAACATACTGGATATATAAAAGAAAGACTTTCAAAAAAAGAAATACTTTTTTTTAATCTGTGATGCTTGTTTACTCTTGGATGTGTGTGCACATACTGCATATATCTTATGAATATGTTAAGAGCACTTCAAGTCATTGGAATCTTTAGATGCAAAGAAGCCATTTGTTTAAACTGAATAGCAGTACCAATTTGGTACAGTGCATGTATTTTCCTATAGACCTAAAATTATCACAGTAATACTGTTATGAAAATCTAGCCCCAAAGTCTTAATTTGTATAAGTAAAATATAGTACTTTTTACGACTGTCCTCATTTCCCATCTTATATTGATTCATCATCTGTAGATATCTGCTGTAGACCACAGCTCTTTGGAGCTCTAAAGGACGGATTTGAACAAAAGGTTTCTCTCTGCATCGACAATATGTTTAGCTACTCTGTGTATCTGATTCAAAATCCTCTGATTAAAATACACTGTGTGCACAATTATTAGGCAAGTTGTATTTTTAAAAATAAATTTTAATATGGAACAAATACAATGCTATCAGTCAATCCAAAATGTTAATAAACCTGAAACCTGAATGTTTTCCAAAGGAAATGTAATTGTGATAATTCTCAGGGGAATACATATGTGTGCACAATTATTAGGCAACTATTAGTGTGCAGAATTATTACACAACTAAAGGAAAAATGAAAAATTTCCCATCTCATTTGTTTATTTTCATCTGTTAAAGTGAGAATAATAAACAAACAACCCAAAATTATACAATCAAACATTTCTAATATTTCAAAAAAAAAAAAAAAAAAACGGGGACCAATATAGCCACGCTTCTTTTCAGTAACAATCATAAGCCTTCCATTCATGGAGTCTGTCAGTTTATTGATCTGTTGACGATCAACTTTTTGAGTAGCAGCAACCACAGCCCCCCAGACACTGTTCACAGAGGTGTACTGTTTTCATTCCCAGTAAATCTTCCGTTTAAGAAGGGTCCGCAAGTTCTCAAAAGGGGTTTACGTCAGATGAGGAAGGGGGCAATCTCATTATTCTTTCAAATTTAAGGCCTTTACTGGCTTAGCCTCGCAGTGGAGTACTTCGATGTATGCGATGGAGCATTGTCCTTTGTAAAAATCATGGTCTTCTTGAAAGATGCAGACTTTTTCCTGTACCACTGCTTGAAGAAAGTGTCTTCTAAAATCTGGCAGTAGGTTTGGGAGTTGATTTTGAGTCAATGTTTAAACTCAAAAGGTCCAACAACCTCTTCTTTAATAATACCAGTCCATACCAGTACCCTGCTCCACCTTGCTGGTGTCTGAGTTGAAGTGCAGCTCTGTGCCTGTGACTGATCCAGCCCCAGACCCCTCCAACTGGTCCATCAAGAGTCATTCTCATCTTATCAGTCCATAAAATCTTGAAAAATCAGTCTCCAGATATTTCTTGGCCCAGTCTTGCATTTCAACTTATGTGTCTTGTTCAGTGGTGGTTGGGTTTCAACCTTCCTTACCTTGGCCATGTCTCTGAGCACTGAACACCTTGTACTTCTAGGCACTACGGGTCAGTTGTAGTTCTGGAATATGACAGCACTGGAGCATATTGGGTTCCTGGTAGCTTTACATTTCATTCTTCTCAAAAGTTAATTTGTGTCTTTTTTTCTCAACGCGTTTCTTGCAACCCTGTTGACTATTTGTAACAAAATGTTTGATGGTTCTGTAATCATGCCCCAAGTTCTTAGCAAGTTCCTGCATCCCTCTGAAAGATGTTTTACAATTTTTGACTTTTCAGAGTCAATTTAATCTCCTTTTTACCCCATTTTGCCTGAGTCAAACAAGCTGCCTAATAATTATGCACACCTTGATGTAGGGCGTTGATCTCCTTAGGCCACACCCTCTCTCATTACACAAATACACATCACCTGATATGCTTATATCAAATAAACATTCAAGTTTATACAGCAAATTATTTTTTACACAGTGTATAAATGATGAGTTGCACAGGGGCTCACAAAGGAAAAAGCCAAGCACAAGTAGTACCCTTCCACAAATAATGGTGCAGTGAAAAACTACTAAGTGCACATACAAGGTCACAACATTGTCTGGCAATGCAAATAGGCAATTGAGTAATGGTAGCTATAGAGGTAATTTTGCCTTATTGGAGGTTCGACAGTGATAAGAAACATTAATATGAGCACAACGTAATTGCAATAAGTTTAGTCCAGATTGAAATAAATTTTAATGTAAAAATATTCCAATTATTTTCCATAGACCCACTTTGAAGAAAATCAATAAGGCAGACAGCCAACCTGGATAGAATAGCAGTTAATCACAGGGCTCACATTAACATATACCAGCCCAGTCTGGATTTGCCAAGCAACCTCATCGGCACATCTTTTGAATATTGGAGGAAAATTAGAGTACTGTACCTGGAAAAAACTCCACAGGGAGACAGTGCAAACTCCACACAGAGAGGGAATTATCTTGGATTCTAACCCAGTCACCGATTACTTGCTGAAACAACATGCCTCTCCTGAACTTATATGTAAGATGTCATTCATCTAATTCACCTCTTGTTCTTGAGGTGTGCGGGTGTTGGGGTGCGCTAATTAATAAATAATATTAAAATTTATGTTTAAAGTAAAAGAGTTATTTTATTAATTAAATAAACAGTGTTGGTTCATTTGCAGAGACATGAAAGTTTTGTGTATCTTGCTAGGTTTATAGTCAGGATGTGAATGGGACAGCAGAGCGAATTTTTTTTTCAGTTCAGAAGGAATGGCCAGCTAGATAAAAGTCTCGCCCTAGTGCTAAAAACATCATCAGGCAAAGCTTGGTGGATCCAGATAAACTGCTGCCACCAATGCATCTTGTTAAGCTTGGTTTAATAAAGCAGTTGGTCAAAGCCTTATAAAAAAGTAGAGCCTGTATCTGTGCTGAAAATAACATTTTGTTTGAAGATAAATTGAAAGAGGGCATTTTTGCCAAACCTGATGTTAGAAAACTGATTTTTGATGCAGAATTTGATATTGTGATGAACAACCTGGAATGATATCAAAAAAGTAATTTCTAAGTTTTTAAGTAGCAGTAAAGATACAAATTATAAATAAATCAAGAAAAAAGTATTGGTTAAATTTAAGGAATTGGGCAGCAACATGAATATCAAATTTCACTTGATTTTCATGTGGATATTTTTCCTTAACCCATGGAATAGTGAATGAAAAGCAGGGTTATTAAGGACATGGGAAGATGTATAAGAGACATTGGGATATCATTAAGATGGTTGACTATTACTGAATGATTCATAGCGAGGGGTGGCACGGTGGCGTAGTGGGTAGTGGGTTCGCTTCCCGGGTCCTCCCTGCGTGGAGTTTGCATGTTCTCCCCGTGTCTGTGTGGATTTCCTCCGGGTACTTGGTTTCCTCCCACAGTCCAAAGACATGCTGATTAGGTGCATTGGTGATCTTAAATTGCCCCTAGTGTGTGCTTGGTGTGTGTGTGTGCACCCTGCTGTGGGCTGGCGCCCTCCCCAGGGTTTGTTTCCTGCCTTGCGCCCTGTGTTGGCTGGGATTGGCTCCAGCAGACCCCCGTGACACTGTAGTTAGGATATAGCAGGTTGGATGATGGATGGATTCATAGCGACACAGCAGTAAAAAAGTACAAACGACAAGACTTCAAGTGAAAGATTGGATAAAAAAAAAACACTGAGAAGTGACAGAAACTAGAGAAGCTATATATAAGCCAATAATTTTGCATTTATTGTTGTTTTCTTTACATATATATTTTTTGCATTGTTTCTCGAGACCATTTTGTTTAGTATGGATACCACATTTTTGTAGAGCAGTTGTCAATGTCAATTTATTTATATAGCACATTTAAAACAACATGTAATGTAATGTAATGTAATGCTGTGGCCAAAGTGCTTTACAATAATAGAATAAAAGAAAAAACAATAAACAATAAAACATAAATGATAATAAAATATATGAACATAAAATAAGATAGATAATAAATAGAAATAATGTTATATGATCACAAAGTGGAAACCATCAGTATTACTGAAGGTCACTGAATGCAAGTGAAAAGAAGTGAGTTTTTAATCTTGTTTTGAACAGTTCAATTGTAGATGACTCCTTAATATGATGAGGTAGAGAGTTCCATAGGCGAGGGGCAGCAGCCGCAAAGGCCCTGTCCCCCTTGGTTTTACATTTGGTACAAGGGACAACAAGAGACAACTGACCAGAAGATCTAAGCACTCTCGATGGCTGGTGTAAAACACACAATTCAGATAAATAGGCAAGAGCAAGCCCATGTAAAGATTTAAAAACTAGCAGCAAGATTTTGAAATCAATTCGCAAACTGACAGGCAACCAGTGTAAAGAAGCTAAAACAGGAGAAACAGAGTCATACTTCCTTGCCCCAACCAGAAACTAGGAACTAATTTCGGGAAGTCACAACTTATAATGTCACCATTTAAACACGTTAGAGGTTGGCACAGTGTACTTCCTGTTGTCTGATTTGCAGATATCTTCTTTGAGAATTTGCATACAAATGTCTTTTGTTTAATTTTTCCTTCAAATTTAGCTGCAACTTCTGACTTTGATTTAGGAATTTGGTTTTGACACTAGTACATTTAGATCTTTCAGCACTATACTTTTGTGTGATTATTTTGACTGTGTTTCATCTGCTAGCCCTATTTTTTTTAAATCTGCTCTCTCCCATTTATGACATAACAGAATCTTAGATCCAAGGACGTGCATTGTGACTTCACAGGTTAGATCCAAGCATTATCCACATGCAGCAGCTTAGCAACTGTCCTCAAAATGGTGGCATCCATGCTAAACAAATTAGTGTCAGGGAAACAACACAAAAAATATTTAACTTCTTTGAATAAACTGTGAGAAAGCAAAACTGAAATCTTAATATTTTAGAATCCATAATGGATTCAAAAAGGATCAGAAAAGCATAAACATCAAAGTTAGAAAAAAAACTTTATTAAACCTGCTTCATAACAATGAATGACCTGGGTTTAACAGACGATCAATTGTAGAGATTAAGACTCTGGGATTACTAGCACTGTTATTTATAATTTTAGAGAAACAACATGACCTCTCAAGATGGACTGTGTTGTTGTATTCTGTTATTTTAGCCTTCAATGCCTTATAGTGGATAATCAGTTTAGTTTTTCTTCATTTACGCTCAGCTGGCATGTTCTCTTTAGATCAGACACTCTTTGATTTGTCCATGGTATAAAAGTGCTAGGAGATTTTTTAACTGTCTTTTCAGGAGCGACTACAGTCATGGCCGAAATTATAGGCACCCCTGGTATTTTCCCAGAAAATGCATAATTTCTCCCAGAAAATTGTTGCAATTACAAATGTTTTGGTATACGCATGTATATTTCCTTTATGTGCATTGGAACAACACAAAAAAAAAAACAGAGAAGAAAATTATGTCACACAGAGCTCCAAAAATGGGCTGGACAAAATGATTGGCACCTTTTCAAAATTGTGGGTAAATAGTATTATTTCCAGCATATGATGCCTGTTTGAACTCACCTGTGGCAAGAAACAGGTGCTGACAATATAGGAACCACACCTGAAGCCAGTTAAAATGGAGAAAAGTTGACTCAACCTTTCTGTTATGTGTCTGAGTGTGCCACACTAAGCATGGAGAACAGAAAAAAGAGCAGAGAATTGTCTGAGAACTTGAGAACAAAAATTATGGAAAAATATCAACAATGTCAAGGTTACAAGTCCATCTCCAGAGATCTTCATGTTCCTTTGTCCACTGTGGGCAACAGAATCAATAAGTTCACAACACATGGCACTGCAGGTAATCTCCCTGGATGTGGACGGAAGAGAAAAGACTGCACGTAGAATAGTCTGAATGGTGGATAAACAGCCCCAATCACCTTCAAGACATATTCAAGCTGTTCTGCAGACTCAGGGTGCAACAGTGTCAGCTCGAACAATCTGTCGACATGTGATAGAAATGAAACGATATGGCAGGAGAGCCAGGAGGACCCCACTGCTGACACGGAAACATAAAAAAGCCAGACTGGAGTTTTGCCAAAATGTACTTGAGGAATCCAAAATCCTTCTGAGCAAACGTCTTGTGGACAGATGAGACCAAGGTAGAGCTTTTTTGGTAAAGATCATCATTCTACTGTTTACAGAAAACGGAATGAGGCCTACGAAGAAAAGAACACAGTACCTTCAGTTAAACATGGTGGAGGTTCTAAGATGCTTTGGGAATGTTTTGCTGCCTCTGGCACTGTATGCCTTGACTGTGTGCAAGGCATCATGAAATCTGAAGACTACCAAAAGTTATTGGGGCGCAATGTAGAGCCCAGTGTCAAAAATCTGGTTCTGCATCAGAGGTCATGGGTGTTCCAGCAGGGCAATGACCCCAAACATACCTCTAAAAGCGCCCAGAAATGGTTGAAGACAAAGCGCTGGAGAGTTCTGAAGTGGCCAGCAATGAGTCCGGAACTAAATCCGATTGAACACTTATGGAGAGATCTCAAAATTGCTGTTGGGGAAAGGCACCCTTCAAATCTGAGAGACCTTGAGCAGTTTGCAAAAGAAAAGTGGTCAGAAATTCCAGTTGAGAGGTGTAACAAGCTTGTTGATGGTTATAGGAAGCGCTTGATTTCAGTTATTTTTTCCAAAGGGTGTGCAACCAAATATTAGGTTGAGGGTGCCAATAATTTTGTCCAGCCCGGTTTTTGAGTTTTGTGTAAAATGATGTCAGATTAGGCTTTTTTTTCTGTGTTTTTTTGTGTTGTTCCAATGCACATAAAGGAAATAAACATGTGTATACCAAAACATTTGTAATTGCAACAGTTTTCTGGGAAAATTCCAGGGGTGCAGATAATTTCTGCCATGACTGTATGTCAGCAGCAGCTTTCACTTTAGTACAAAAATTTTCCACCTTACTATTTGCATTATCCTCACTATTGTAGTAAGCACTACAAATGGACTAGTTGCTTAAAATGTTTGTAAACTTTGAAGCTGTTGATGAGTCAAAGAAACGATTTTAAACGCTTTTTCTGTCATTATTTCTATATTACCATAAACAGTAAGAGAAAATGGTCTGATAAACCAATATCAACGATTTGCTTCACATCAACTTTTAGTCCTTTAGTAATCACTAAATCCAATGTACTTTGTGTGTAGGCAGACTAACCTGCTGTCTCAAATGAAAAGAGTCCAGGAGGTTCATGAATTCTTTTACTTTCAGGTCACATTGATTATTGATATGAAAGTTAAAGTCACCAACTATTAGGAACATATTATAGTTCGTAATTATAATTGTCACCAAGTCTGAGAATTCCTCAAAGAAAGACACATTGTATTTACAGTGCATCCGGAAAGTATTCACAGCGCATCACTTTCTCCACATTTTGTTATGTTACAGCCTTATTCCAAAATGGATTAAATTCATTTTTCCTCAGAATTCTACACACAACACCCCATAATGACAACGTGAAAAAAGTTTACTTGAGGTTTTTGCAAATTTATTAAAAATAAAAAAATTGAGAAAGCACATGTACATAAGTATTCACAGCCTTTGCCATGAAGCTCAAAATTAAGCTCAGGTGCATCGTGTTTCCCCTGATCATCCTTGAGATGTTTCTGCAGCTTAATTGGAGTCCACCTGTACTAAATTCAGTTGATTGGACATGATTTGGAAAGTCACACACCTGTCTATATAAGGTCCCACAGTTGACAGTTCATGTCAGAGCACAAACCAAGCATGAAGTCAAAGGAATTGTTTGTAGACCTCCGAGACAGGATTGTCTCAAGGCACAAATCTGTGGAAGGTTACAGAAAAATTTGCTGCTTTGAAGGTCCCAATGAGCACAGTGGCCTCCATCATCCGTAAGTGGAAAAAGTTTGAAACCACCAGGACTCTTCCCAGAGCTGGCCGGCCATCTAAACTGAGCAATCGGGGGAGAAGGGCCTTAATCAGGGAGGTGACCAAGAACCCGATGGCCACTCTGTCAGAGCTCCAGAGGTCCTCTGTGGAGAGAGGAGAACCTTCCAGAAGGACAACCATCTCTGCAGCAATCCACCAATCAGGCCTGTATGGTAGAGTGGCCAGACGGAAGCCACTCCTTAGTAAAAGGCACATGGCAGCCCTCCTAGAGTTTGCCAAAGGGCACCTGAAGGACTCTCAGACCATGAAAAACAAAATTCTCTGGTCTGATGAGACAAAGATTGAACTCTTTGTTGTGAATGCCAGGTGTCACGTTTGGAGGAAACCAGGCACCACTCATCACTAGGCCAATACCATCCCTACAGTAAAGCATGTTGGTGGCAGCATCATGCTGTGGGGATGTTTTTCAGCAGCAGGAACTGGGAGACTAGTCAGGATAAAGGGAAAAATGACTGCAGCAATGTACAGAGACATCCTGGATGAAAACCTGCTCCAGAGCGCTCTTGACCTCCGACTGGGGCGACAGTTCATCTTTCAGCAGGACAACAACCCTAAGCACACAGCCAAGATATCAAAGGAGTGGCTTTAGGACAACTCTGTGAATGTCCTTGAGTGGCCCAGCCAGAGCCCAGACTTGAATCCGATTGAACATCTCTGGAGAGAACTTAAAATGGCTGTACACCGATGCTTTACATCCAACCTGATGGAGCTTGAGAGGTGCTGCAAAGAGGAATGGGTGAAACTGGCCAAGGATAGGTGTGCCAAGCTTGTGCCATCATATTCAAAAAGACTTGAGGCTGTAATTGCTGCCAAGGGTGCATTGACAAAGTATTGAGCAAAGGCTGTGAATACTTATGTACATGTGATTTCTCAGTTTTTTTTATTCTTAATAAATTTGCAAAAACCTCAAGTAAACTTTTTTCACATTGTCATTATGGGGTGTTGTGTGTAGAATTGTGAGGAAAAAATTAATTTAATCCATTTTGGAATAAGACTGTAACGTAACAAAATGTGGAGAAAGTGATGCACTGTGAATGCAGTCTGGATGCACTGTAGGAGGTCTATACACTGTGTCACAAACTCCACACAGAGCCATAGCAAGGTTTGGGGCAACCACCTGTATAATTGGTTTCCTGGCTGCAAATGAATATTTTAAATGATTGCACTGCTGTGCACAAAACCGAGTCCAAAACAGAACTGAGGGAAAAGGGAAAAGGTGGAGGCTTTTAAAGGGGAAAACAGGAAGTGAGATCAAAGGGGTCCAGCTCGGGAAGGTCTTCAGCCATTGGTTCGTGCCCGGACGTGACATCACGGGGCCGGAGCCGGCAAGGTCATCTCCCATGCTTGGTCTGCAGGCAAGGGAGAAAAAAAGTCAGCGCACTCTGCCACATCCCGGTATGATTTGGAACTGCCCTTACTCAAGCCCTTCAGCTGCCTCCCATGCGCACATGTGTGACAACTGACAATACTAAAGACTGAGAAACTCCATGAATAACAACTGCAAGATATTCAAAGGGCTTCAATTTGCCCAATCCAACATCTTTACACTTTAACCGGCTTGAGTAAATGTTTGCTAAACTGCCGCCTTTCTTGCCTTGGTGATACGCATGAGCAAAGCTGTAATTTGGAGGCGCAGATTCAAATAAATCGGCCGCATCATCAGAACTAAGCTACGTTTCACTTAGTGCAATACAATCGATTTTCCATTCACTAATAGGATTGTTGATGGAAAATGTCTTGTTGGTTAATACTCTAATATTTAATAAAGCCATATTTAATGTCTCAGAAGAGCAGAACTGAATTGTAGGAATTTTATGGGTATTTGAGAAATTGTTGTTATTTGTATTAGCCCTGCTCTGTGCGTATTTTTTTATTTAATCAATAGTCTGTTTGTATAATTTTAATACATTGTTCATCTAGAATCCTATAAGTGAGCCTGCCATTTTAATTACGTAGCTTGCTGATTCAGTGGGTCTCTCTAGTGATGTTACCAGTCCAGCATACCTCAGCGTAGAAAATCACAGTGGCCATAATGGAGTTACAGAAGATGTGAAAATTGTCACTGCCCACATTAAAGGAACAGAGTCTCCTAAGGAAAAACAGCCTGCTGTACCCTTTCTTATATAGTTCCTCTGTGTTCCAAGACCAGTCCAACATGTCATTAATGTGGACCCCAATGTACTTGTAGGAGTGCCATGATTACATCCACTCTTTGAATTGCAACTGGACATACAGGCTCTATGGTGCGGTGAAAGTCAATAACTGGTTCTGTTATCTTTGCACCAAGAAACAAACTTTTCCACCTGACTCCTATTCTATGCCTCATCCAATTTATCTCCAGAAGTGCAGAATCATTTGAAAATTTAACACATTCACTGTCCATGAATGCAGATGAGTGGTTGAGTGTATCCTTTAATAGACTGCTCTGTCTATGGTTGCTTCCTGTCTAGTGAAGCCAGGATAGGTATGACTCTTCCATATCTATAAAATGGACAAAGCAGGTTTGAAGTCAGCTGAATGAAAGGATAGTTTATTAAGTTTTGAAACTTTTATTATTTTTCTATTTTCAACATTTTGATGACTGTGCAAGTGTATTTTGTTTTGTATTTTTTTTTCTTTTTTAGTAAACATATTAGCAACACTCATTTCATTGTCAGCAAATATTAATCAAACTTACTTAGCTTTGTGGTCAATCTATGTGCACACAGTAGTCATAGCAGTTGCAAAAATCTCAATAGCTTAATACAGCAGCATGCATTGATTAGCTTCTTCAATGAACTATGCAAATATCCACAATATGGACAACCTATGGCTTCGTGCAGAGAAATCTTCATACTTTTATCAACAAAATATAAATGAAAACATTAGCATGTTATAAATGTAGATGATATGGAACACATTCCAAATGTTTAGGTTTGAATATCTTATTATCCCCAAATCCAACTAAGATTGATTAGGGACAAATTATATTTACATTATGCATTCACAGAAGTTAGCTAGGCCAACTCCTTTTTCTACATACTGGGTAGCATGGATTTTGTAATTCTGAAGGAAGAGATCAGCTTTCTCTGTCAGATGATGGTCAGATTCATCCTGATGTGCTCTGGGTTTTACTGCTGCACTGTTGCTGAGATTCTGATTTTCTTTACACACAAGACTGAATAAAAAGTATTTTGCTCAGACAGGGACGTATTTTTTTTACAACCATTTTTGTAACGGTAACGTTACACGTTAATGCAAGCGTGTAATGCAGTACCGTAATTTGACAGAGTGACTGCTTCCAAAAAACAAGCAGGTGGCAAGTGAAAATTTGAATGTTTACTAGCTAGTGGATAATGACACACAATTTCAGCGCTTATCATAAAGCTTTGTCAGATATGCTAGCGTTTTACTCTCATTGTAGGGGTCTGGACTATGACTCAAACTATACCTCACTTTAATCCAAAAGTCATGTCATTATCCCTAGCCTAGCAAACACTGTTATGTATCTGTATCTTATAAGACTGAAGTAACATTAAACTTACTGGGATGATGGCGAGTCTTCCTCCTCCTCCACAGAGCCTGTAACTGTATTTGTCCTGTTCAGATGTCTGTGCATCGCTGTTGTGCTCTCGTGTCTTTTCTGCCACTTGCTTATGGTCTGCCTTTTTTCAAATGCGTTCACAACTGAAGGAAGTAATGAGGCAATTACGTGGTACAATGTACTCAGCCTAATGATGTAATTAACTCATCAATGAAAATGATCATTTCCAACGTTTTTAATAATCGGTTATTACCGATAATGTTGATTAGTTGTCGCAGCTCTAATATACGTATTGGTTGATATGCATCGGTTTAGATACATATACTGGTTTAAATAGATTGGTTTAGATATATACATCCCTTCAGACACTGCTCATATATATATATACATTGGTTTGAATAGAACGGTTGGGATTTACGTCATTGCTTCAACATTGTTGTCATTATTGTACATATTTTAAACAAGAAGCATATGCCTATCTGACGTATTTTACTTTGTTTGCCATCTTGGGGGTGTGTGTTGTGTCCTTGATTCCAAAGCATTTTTCTTTTCTTTAATTATTTGAAACACTCGCACAGATCCCTGCCTTTTCACCTTGCTCACTCCTTCACGCACTAGAAAGGGCTAATAAATACCCAGAGTATTTGCTATCCTTTATTTACAAGGCAGGAGATTATGTAAGAATTCAGTCTGTAGAGAAAATCTGCTTTAGTGCATGGGTTTCATATACATTAAAATATCTGACCTTAAGGGCATACTTGATTGAAAAAAAACTGTAAAAGGCATTACTTGTCAGGATACTTTTTGAGCGAAGCATACAACAGATATTTTATTAAATTCTACTTTAATTTTACATGTAAGCACTCTTAACACATGTATATATATTGCCACAGATGTCTGGGGTTCTTACTTGGCCGGGATGCCTGGAGGGACTGAATAGAGACATTAAAAGCTTCTGGGTCAGGAGGACACAACCGCCCTGGAGCCTGAGAGGACCATGGGAGAGGAGGAGATACTTTCCAACTCGTTGGGACCCTGGCCACCGCCAGGGGGCGCCTTAAGCCTCCTAGAACCCGGGAGAACTTTACTTCTGCCACACTCTGCAAGATGGCGGAGTAACCTGCCAGGGACGCCCGGAGTGCTTCCGGGGCAAAGGGCAGCACTTCTGCCACACTAGGAAGTGCTGCCGGAAGTTCGTTTCCAGCCACCTGAAATGCATCCGGGCAGGAATAAAAGGGCCCGCCTCCTAACAGTCGGAGAGCTAGAGTCGGGAGTGGGAGCTGGACAAAGCTCTCCTGGAGCAGACAGGCGGCCAAGGACTGAGAGAGAGAGAAAGAAGCCCAAAGAGGGGTGATTATTGCTGTGAGCATTGTGTGTCGTGTTTGGGACTGTGTTATTTGTAAAAATAAAATGTGTGACTTTTATAAAGATGTGGTCTCTGACTGGTGGTGTCCGGGCAAGTCTCACAATATATACTAGCAAAATACCTGCGCTTCGCAGCGGAGAAGTATGTGTTAAAGAAGTAATGAAAAAGAAAAGGAAACATTTTAAAAATAACGTAACATGATTGTCAATGTAATTGTTTTGTCACTGTTATGAGTGTTGCTGTCATATATATATATATATATATATATATATATATATATATATTATAAAATACCAGCCAATTGCGGAGATAGTGTGTTAAAGAAGTAATGAAAACAAAAGGAAACATTTTGAAAATAACGTAACATGATTGTCAATGTAATTGTTTTGTCATTGTTGTGAGTGATGAGTGTTGCTGTCATATCTATACTAATAAACGGCAAAGCCCTCACTCACTCACTGACTGACTGACTCATCACTAATTCTCCAACTTCCCTTGTAGGTAGAAGGCTGAAATTTGGTAGGGTTATTCCTTACAGCTTCCTTACAAAAGTTGGGCAGGTTTCATATCGAAATTCTACGCGTAATGGTCATAACTGGAAGCTGTTTTTCTCCATTTACTGTAATGGAGATGAGCTTGAAACCCGTGGGGGGAGTTTCATGTGACATCATCACGCCTTCCACGTAATCGCAGTACATAGAAAACCAGGAAGACCCAAAAGCGCTTGAAGAAAACATGCATTATGTAATTGAGAAGGCAGCGAAACAATAAGAAGCGAGCGAGTGACATATACAACCATATTCATGAGTTCTGCTACTTCGGAAACAAAGCAAGATGTAAACCTACACTTTAAATTAAGTTCATAGACAGGCTGCCGCTGGCGTTTGTAATTTAGTGCCTGCCCATATAAGGCCGTCCGTCAGCGGCAATCCAATAGCAAACTGCCACGGGTAAATATTCACGGGTGAAGGACTGTGCTTATGCAGAGGAAGATGAGATGGTCAGGGTGGTGTTTGGCACAAACTCAGCGAAACTGAGAGAGAAAGTTTTAAGTGCCAGGACTAAGGTAACATTAAATACAGCCATGGACATAGCACGACATGGCACCAGCACAGCTGGGAAACTTCGATGCATGTACACCGAGCGGCTCCGTGAACTGGCGCGTGCACAGATAAAAGCAACAGTTCCAAAGAGCGCTGAACAAAAAACGAATTACACAATTGAAAAGGCAGCAAAAAATATGAAGCGTCTGATACATACAAGCATATTCATAAATCCAGCTACTGTGGAAACAAAGCACACGGTGGAAAAAGTCAATGTCCCGCTAAAGGAAGACAGTGTAAAAAACCCGTGCATGCAGTGTGTCAGGTCTCAGATAAAGAAGAAGACGAGCTGTTTATTGATGCAGTAAGAAACGAATCGATGAATGAAACCTGTCATCTTTACAACGATTGACAAACACGGAATGTAACTTGAACACAACACATCCTACAAATACGAACCTGATTGAAAGAAATAATGATAATCAAATCCTTGATGACAGCAACACTCAGTAACACTCACAAAACAAATACTGTATATTGACAGTCATGTTACGTTATTTTTAAAATGTTCCCTTTTCTTTTTCTAGCTTTTTTAACACACTACTTCTCCGCTGCGATACGCGGTATATATATATATGTATATATATACGATCTACATACTCGAATAATGGATACTTTATTAGCCATCAATGATTGTTTTGGTAAAGCCATACTCAGTGTATTCATTAGATGAACGGTAAAAAGTAAGAGCGAGGGAGGATGACTTATTGAGGCATGCAGGCTGTAGTGCGTCAACTCTATCTGAATTGCGATCACATTTGAAAAAATATATCTTTTCAAGTTCTATTTAGTCCATATGTGTCAAACTCAAGGGCCAGGGCCACATCCGCCCGGCGTAATTATATCCGCCCGCGAGATCATTTTATATACTGTATTATTGTTATTAATGGCCGGGTATATGAAGCGCTGGTAACACAATAAACTACAGATCCCATAATGCAGCGCTTCAGCTGCCTTGCCGAACACTTACGCGTTAATCAAGTCTAGCTTATGATGCTGCAAGTTATTGCGAAGCTAGCTCACGATGCTGAAGAGAAAAGTTGATTCTGAAAATAGAGCCTTTAAAAACCGATGGGAGGCTGAGTATATGTTTACTGAACCCGTGTGTCTCATTTGTGGAGCTAATGTGGCTGTAATTACAGAATTTAATCTAAGACGGCACTATGAGACAAAACATCAGGGTAACCTGAAAGACCTGAATGCAATGCAGAAGATACAGAAAGCAGAAGAATTAAATAAGAATCTGACACTTCAGCGGACGTTTTACCCGTGCACAATCACAAAGTGATTTCAAGTGAAGCTGCTTTTATGGGAGACACAAATGCACCAGTGCAACTTGCCCCACTTTCCCTGTTGCCAAGTAATGTTGAACCAAGTCGTCACTACGGTGTTCCCAAAATACGCACTTTGCTGATAAATTTAGCGCACTGAGTTTGCACGGCGCTTTGGTGACTTTGAAGAACAAAAAAAGTCCGTCTACATGCGGCTCGAACCTTGTGCATGTTTGGTAGCACATATCTGTGTGAGAAGCTCTTCTCAGTGATAAAGACTAACAAAACAGCACACAGGAGTCGCCTCACTGATGAGCACCTGCAATCCATCCTGAGAATCTCCACAACACAGAACCTCACACCAAACATAAACGAACTTGTTGCCAAAAAAGATGCCAGGCGTCCAGCTCTAAAATGACATATGAGCAAAGACAACTGAATGATTTGATTTGTTATTGCTGAAAGGAACACATTTTATTTATATTTCCAGGTTTTGTTATGCAGCATGTTCATATTTGAATTTGTATAATTTTGACAGGATATATTTTTATGGAGAGCAAAATATAAGTTGTTTAAGGTTTGAGTTGATTTATTCACGAATAATATTCCTGTCTGTTTTCACCATTCCTACCAAAGATATTTCTGTCGACTAAATAAAAATTCCTTCTATTTAAAATTTAAATAGAACTTGAACAAATACGATAGTTCATAATATCCACGCAGACTTGCACGTAAGAGCGGGAGTTATCCGTTTTAACAAGCAGCGTATTGCACTGATACGAAATAGCTGTGTGTGTATATATGTAGATATATATATGTATGTATATGTGTATGTGTGTATATATGTAGATATGTATGTATATGTATATATATGTTTATATATGTGTGTGTGTATGTATATATATATGTGTATTTGTGTGTATATATATGTGTATATGTATAGATATGTATATATATATATATGTTTGTGTGTGTGTGTGTAAATATATATATATATATATATATATATATGACAGCAACACTCATCACTCACAACAGTGACAAAACAATTACATTGACAATCTTGTTACGTTATTTTCAAAATGTTTCCTTTTCTTTTTCATTGCTTCTTTAACACACTACTTCTCCGCTGCGAAGCGCAGGTATTTTGCTAGTGTATATATATATATATCAGGGCTCGCAAAATTTCAAAATCCCTGGTAGCCCTTCGGGCAGGCACTCTTCAGTTTTTGGTAGCCCAAAATAAATTTAAGTAGCCGAATAAAAAGATTATTTTTAATGTATAATATTGTAAAGGAAATAAAACATCAATCAAAAAATTGTTAAAACACAAATTACAACAACTGTATAAAAATTACAATCATCAACTCAAATATTTGGTTCTAATTGAACAGAAATTTCTATGAACTTGTAAGAACTGTGTAGAACATGAATCAGTCTGTGTCAGATTCTGAATCTGAAATTTCCACTGAAGTCACGGATGAGAAAATGCCACTCGACGTTGAGGGCATAGCATCTCCTCCATCAGCTTTCTCTTCCTGTGCATCGGCCTCCATTTCACTGCTCTTTGTTCTTGTCGGAGTTTTATGATCCAGGTGTCTTGAACCTTTTCCAGAAAACATCCAGAAACAAATTGACTTGTCAGGGCAAAAAGATTCAACTGTTTCCCCATTAATGGAGAGTTGCATGCAGTCATTCAGTGTTTCAGGGTGTAGAGAGGTACGATGTGTTGTCTTCACTCGGTTCATGCAAGAAAATCCTCTCTCACAGATGGCTGTTGATGGACTAAGTGTCAGCATTAATTTCACCAGCAACAAGATATGAGAGAGGTGTTCTGGATTCTCAGAGAGGAGATCTCTGTACAAGCAATCAACTACCTTGCTACCCCGGTGTTCTGCAAGCCACATTTTTAGATCCATCCATTCTTGTGGAATTTTCTCTTTCTCTTCCTCATCTAGCAAACTGGCAAAATGTGTGACAAGATAATCCACCTCTTCATTCCCATAATTTGCCAGCTCTTCTCTGGGGTATGAAGAGTGGAAGGGTCAAAACTTTGAAACAAGAGAGAGGCTTTTCACGCAGATTTTTAAATCTATTGTCCATATACTTGACTGAGTTGTCAATAATCTTCTGAATCTCTGCACCAAAGGTGTCTTTGTCTGTACCCTCACCTCTTCTAGCAGTTCGCTGACTTTTTGTGAGCTGAGTTCCACAGTAGCAAATGCTACCATCCTCGTTCGCTGTGAACTTTGTGTCCAAGGTTTTCTGGTATTCTCCTGGTTTTGTTTTTAGGCTGAGTAAGCGTGATGTGGTACTCTCAACTAACTGATTTGTTCATGTGATGTTTAGGTTATCATGCTGAAAATCAGTACAGCACTTGGATAAGATGGTACTGTAGTCCAACATGAAATGCAGGAAGCGAACAAATTTCTCAGTCTTCATCTCCTGCACCACCCCCTTAGCTTTGGCTGCATCCTCGGACTTGACATCACTTCCTCCTGCCATGTTCTCCATATGAACAACAGTGGGAGTGTAATTTTTTTCCACAGCCTTCAGACATCTCAGCCGGCTTGGAAGCCACCGTGTGCTCTTCAGGCCACTGAAATGTGCCAGTTTCTCATTTAGCAGTTCACTTATTTCTGTCAGTTCTCTTCGCTTCTTTGGGGAATAGTAGTACATCTTAAAGATGGTTTTCAGTGTACCTTCAAATTTCACCAGGTACTCACAGCCTTTCACGCTATCCAGCACGGCTAGCTCTAACTTGTGTGCCACACAGTGGATTGTTATGATGTGGGGTATCCTCTGTTTCAGTCTCCCAGCTACTCCTGTTTTCTCACCCATCATCACTGCAGCACCATCAAAATTTGCACACACTACTTTCTTTTTCCATGTGTCTTCTCTGATACCCATGGTGTTCACTGCTTCATCAATAGCCTCTAAAATACCTGCAGCATTTGCACTCTTGACTGGCTGACATTTGATCATGTATGTGGATATGTCACCATTATCTCTCACATACCTGACATGAACCAACTCCTGTTCTATTATACCAGTGTCTGTACTGCCATCTGCAAGAATGGATAAGAACCTGCTTTCTTGAATTTCCTTTTCAATCTGGTCTCTTGAAATTTGTGCTATTGCTCCAATAAACTCTCTGCAAGCATGGTCATTGAGGTAAGTGGAACCAAGATCTAGGCCATTTGCTTTTTGAAGTTTGCAAAGACTGCTAAATTTTGCCAATGGTAGTTCACTCTTTGCAACATAGTACGCTGTTCTAAACAGCTTTTTCAAGACTTCTTGTTGTGCTTGGTTTATTTTTAGTATGGTTTTTGCAATTGGTGTTTGTTCTGGGAAAGATGCTGCAGACTGAGCACCAATGCATTTCTTGTGATGCAGAGATTTCTCATGGGTTTTGATAGGGTCTTTCCTAAAATTACTGGTCCCAGTAACAAAGGCGCTTGTCGAGTCAGAAATCGAGGGAAACTCACGACACACCCGGCAGAACATTATGTTATTTAGCTTGTCATATTCCAGCCACAGAAATTCTTTTGTCCATGAAACCAAAAAGCTGCGCTTTCTTTTTGCCTCATAGTCTAATTTGTCATAACTTTTCCGCTTTGTGGTAGGCTTTTCTTTGGCTGTCCCTTCTTCACCCTGACCTGTCTTCTTTGGCTCAGCAGAACTAAAATACCTGCGTAAATCCATCTATTTTTACACACGCACACACAACGGTCAGCGATTTTTTAAATTCTCTGCGCAATCAACCTCTATCACATGTTTAAAGCTTGCTGCGGGAGATATCACTTCTCACTTTTGAATAGTAAACCAATGAGTGATAAGACGATGTCAGAGGAATTGGTGCGCAATTAATCTGTCACTGACCAATCAGTACTGCCGCTTTCTATACACAGTTCGCGCGATCGCAAAGTGAAAGTAAAAAAACAAGCGCGAATTCAAACGCGATTTCAATATTTCACATATTGACAGTGGCTTATCGATGCCCGTAAATGACATAATTACCCAGCTACAGTACATTTGCGAAAGAATGCAAAAGCATTGCCATATATTTTTCCTTCCTATGATAGCCCGACGGGCAGGGCTGAGATAGATTTTGGTAGCCCGACTGGAAGACACAATAGCCCCGGGACGTCGGCTAGCGATTTTATGAGCCCTGTATATATATATAATATATATATATATATACACACACACATATAAACATATATATATAGATATACATACATATATACACATACGTCCACATATAAATACATATATATATATATATATATATATATATATACACATATATATATATATATATATCTATATATATACATATACACACATATAAACATATATATATACATACATATCTACATACCTGTACATATACACACACACACATATATACAAATAATTAAATGGGCAGGCTATTTCGTATGAGTGCAATACGCTGCTTGTTAAAACGGATGACTCCCGCTCTTACGTGCAAGTCTGCGTGGATATTATAAACTATCGTTTCTGTTCAAATTCTATTTAAATTTTAAATAGAAGGAATTTTTATTTAGTCGACAGAATATTATTCCGGAATAAATCAACTCAAACCTTAAATAACTTATAATATTTTGCTCTCCATAAAAATATATCCTGTCTAAATTATACAAGTTAGAAATAAAGTAAACGTTAAAGGAACAAACATTCAAATTTCTTTACTCTTATGTAATTTTATATAAAAAATAAACTTAAATTTTAAATATTCCAAAAGATTTTGCTCTCCATAAAAATACATCTTGTCAAAATTATACAAATTCAAATATGAACATGGTGCATAACAAAACCTGGAAATATAAATAAAATTTGTTCTTTTCAGCAATAACAAATCAAATCATTCAGTTGTCTTTGCTCATATGTCATTTTATCAGAGCTGGACGCCTGGCATCTTTTTTTGGCAAGAAGTTCGTTTATGTTTGGTGTGAGGTTCTGTGTTGTGGAGATTCTCAGGATGGACTGCAGGTGCTCATCAGTGAGGCGACTCCTGTGTGCTGTTTTGTTAGTCTTCATGACTGAGAAGAGCTTCTCACACAGATATGTGGTACCAAACATGCACAAGGTTCGAGCCGCATGTAGACAGAGCTGGAGCATTTGTGCGAGAATGGAGTGAATAAACTGTGCGGGCCCTGCAGTATCGTACTTTGCCTTCAGTGTGCCATTACACTGCAGCTCAATCACCTCCATCTGAATCTGCACAGGTGCAGTTTCCACATCGACGGCAAATGGGTTGCGAAACAACTGAAAATTATTTTTGTTCTTCAAAGTCACCAAAGCGCCGTGCGAACTCAGTGCGCAGTGCGCTCAGTTTATCAGCAAAATGCGTATTTGGGAACACCGTTGTGCCGACTTGGTTCAACATTACTTGGCAACAGGGAAAGTGGGGCAAGTTGCACTGGTGCATTTGTGTCTCCCATAAAAGTAGCTTCACTTGAAATCACTTTGTGATTTTGCACGGGTAAAAACGTCTGCTGAAGTGTCAGATTCTTCTTTAACTCTTCTGCTTTCTGTATCTTCTGCATTGCATTCAGGTCTTTCAGGTTATCTTGATGTTTTGTCTCATAGTGCCATCTTAGATTAAATTCTGTAATTACAGCCACATTAGCTCCACAAATGAGACACACGGGTTTACTGGCAATGTCAGTAAACATATACTCAGCCTCCCATCGGTTTTTAAAGGCTCTATGTTCAGAATCACCTTTTCTCTTCGGCATCGTGTGGGCTAGCTTCGCAATAACTTGCAGCATCATAAGCTAGACTTGATTAACGCGGTAAGTGTTCAGCAAGGCAGCTGAAGCGCTGCATTATGGGATCTGTAGTTTATTGTGTTACCAGCGCTTCATATCCCCGGCCATTAATAACAATAATACAGTATATAAAATGATCTCGCGGGCCGAATTTAATTACACGCCGGGCCGGATGTTTGACACATATGGGCGAAATAGAACTTGAAAAGATATATTTTTTCAAATGTGATCGCGCAATTCAGATTGAGTTGACGCACTACAGTACATCAAGCCCACGTGCTATTGTGGTTTTGCCTGCGTGCCTCAATAAGTTACCCTCCCCTCGCTCTTACTTTTTTACCGTTCATCTAATGAATACACTGAGTATGGCTTTACCAAAACAATCATTGATCGTGAATAAAGTATCCATTATTCATAAAGCTTCAATTGGTGATCTGTCTTTCTGCGTTAACCTCATATTTTTTCATACGTCTCAAACCAAGGGGATGCGAAGTTAAAATGAATAAAAATGCGTGCGTACATACTCAGTGCATCCCTCTCGGAATCGAATCTCGGACGTCGGCGCTAGAGGCGAAGCCTCTACTATTAGCCACGGCGTGTGGTTTATCTATTTGAGCGTAGCAGTGTAATTCGTTTTTAGTTCAGCACTCTTTGGAACTGTTGCTTTTTGTCTGCACACTGCATCAGTTCACGTGAGCCGCTGAATATGGTTTTTTTATGTCACTCGCTTCTAATTGTTTCGCTGCCTTCTTAATTAAATAATGCATGTTTTCTTAAGCGCTTTTTGGAGCTCTTCCTGGTTTTCTACGTACTGCATAATTATGTGGAAGGCGTGATGATGTCACACGAAACTCCGCCCCCCACGGCTTTTGAGCTCAACTCCATTACAGTAAATGGAGAAAATAGCTTCTAGCTATGACCATTAAGAGTAGAATTTCAAAATGAAACCTGCTCAACTTTTATAAGGAAGCTGTAAGGAATGAGCCTGCCAAATTTCAGCCTTCTACCTACACGGCAAGTTGGAGAATTAGTGATGAGTCAGTCAGTCAGTGAGGGCTTTGCCTTTTATTAGTGTATATGTATATATATATATATATATATATATATATATATATATATATATATGTATATATATATATATATATATATACAGGGAGTGCAGAATTATTAGGCAAGTTGTATTTTTGAGGATTAATTTTAATATGGAACAAACACATTGCTATCAGTCAATCCAAAATGTTAATAAACCTGAAACCTGAATGTTTCACAACGGAAATGTGAGTGTGAACATCATCAGGGGAATACATATGTGCGCACAATTATTAGGCAACTATTAGTGTGCAGATTTATTATGCAACTAAAGGAAAATGAAAATTTTCCCATCTCACTTGTTTATTTTCATCTGTTATAGTGAGAATAATAAACAAACACCTCAAAATTTACAAATAAACGTCTCTGACATTTCAAAAAATAAATCAATCAATCAATGACCAATATAGCCACTCTTCTTTCCAATAACAGTCATAAGCCTTTCCATTCATGGAGTCTGTCAGTTTCTTGATCTGTTGACGATCAGCTTTTTGTGGAGCAGTGACTACAGCCTCCCAGACTCTCTTCAGAGAGGTGTATTGTTTTTCTCCCCCGTAAATCTAGTGTTTAAGAAGTGCCCACAAGTTCTCGATAGGGTTTAGGTCAGATGAGGAAGGGGGGCCATGTCATTATTCCTTCATCTTTAAGGCCTTTACTGGCTGGCCACGCAGTGGAGAACTTGATGCAAGTGATGGAGCATTGGCCTGCATAAAAATCATGGTCTTTTTCCTGTATCACTGTTTGAAGAAAGTGTCTTCGAAAAACTGGCAGTAGGTTTGGGAGTTGATTTTGAGTTCATCTTCAATGCAAAAAGGTCCAACTAGCTCATCTTTAAAAATACCAGCTCATACTAGTACTGATCCACAGGGCCATCCATCTGGTCCATCAAGAGTCACTCTCATCTCACGGTCCATAAAACCTTTGAAAAAAATCTGTCTTCAGATATTTCTTGGCCCAGTTTTGACGTTTCAACTTATGTTTCTTGTTCAGTGGTGGTTGGGTTTCAGCCCTCCTTACCTTGGCCATGTCTTTGAGCACTGAACACCTTGTACTTCTGGGCACTCCAGGTAGGTTGCAGCTCTGGAATATGAAAGTACTGGAGGATAATGGGTTCCTGGTAGCTTCACGTTTGATTCTTCTCAAATCTTTGGCAGCTAATTTGCGTCTTTTGTTCTCAACACGCTTTCTTGCGACCCTGTTGACTATTTGCAACAAAATGTTTGATGGTTCTGTGATCACACACCAATATCTTAGCAATTCCAAAAGTGCTGCATCCCTCTGAAAGACTTTTTACAATTTTTGACTTTTCAGAGTCAGTTAAATCTCTTTTTTGGCCCATTTTGCCTGAGGAAAACTAGCTGCCTAATAATTCTGCACACCTTAATATAGGGTGTTGATCTCCTTAGGCCACACCCTCCCTCATTACACAAATACACATCACCTGACATGCTTAAATCCAATAAGCATTCAAGTTAATACAGCTTGGAGTTGGAATATACGCATTAAAAATGATGATATGGCCAAAATACTCACTTGCCTAATAATTGTGCACACAGTGTGTGTGTGTATATATATATATATATATATATATATATATATATATATATATATATATATATATATATATATATATATATATATATATATATATATATATATATATATATATATTGTCAAGGATGCCAGGGGCAACGATCTGGCCGGGACGCCACGAGGGACCAGAAGACGGTCAAAGCACACCCTGTATCACGTGGGGGCCGCCTTCTTGGTTGCTCTGGGGGCCACAGTTTGAGGGCATGGAAGCCCCACCCTGTAGGGGCCCGTGGTCACCACCATGAGGCGCCCCAATGCATTGGGGACCTTTTACCTCAGCACTTCCGCCACACCAGGAAGTGCTGGGGGGAAGATTAAGGAGGATACCCAGACGGCTGCCGGGAGAACAGCCTGCAGTTCCACCCCGCTGGGGCATGGCCAACGGGGGAGTATCGGAAGCCCCTGGAACTCATCCGGGTCATGTATAAAAGGGCCTGTCTCCCTTCATTTGAGGCTAGAGTTGGGTGGAAGTAGGACGAGGCAGAAGAGGAGTGGAGATGGCCCGAAAAAGAAGGCATTTGTGGCCAGGACTGTGATAATTGGGGTTTGTGCACTGGACTGGGTCTTAGTGACCATATTATTTATAAATATTATTGTAAATAAATACGTGTGGTGGTGATGAACAACATGTCCGCCTGTCTGTGTCCGGGTTGGCTCCACAATATATATAAATATATTATGTATATATATATATATTATGTGTATATATTATGTATATATAATACACATAAACACAAACATGTATATACATATACAGTGGTGTGAAAAACTATTTGCCCCCTTCCTGATTTCTTATTCTTTTGCATGTTTGTCACACAAAATGTTTCTGATCATCAAACACATTTAACCATTAGTCAAATATAACACAAGTAAACACAAAATGCAGGTTTTAAATTATGTTTTTTATTATTTAGGGAGAAAAAAATCCAAACCATACATGGCCCTGTGTGAAAAAGTAATTGCCCCCTGAACCTAATAACTGGTTGGGCCACCCTTAGCAGCAATAACTGCAATCAAGCGTTTGCGTTAACTTGCAATGAGTCTTTTACAGCTCTGGAGGAATTTTGGCCCACTCATCTTTGCAGAATTGTTGTAATTCAGCTTTATTTGAGGGTTTTCTAGCATGAACCGCCTTTTTAAGGTCATGCCATAGCATCTCAATTGGATTCAATTGACTAGGCCACTCCAAAGTCTTCATTTTGTTTTTCTTCAGCCATTCAGAGGTGGATTTGCTGGTGTGTTTTGGGTCATTGTCCTGTTGCAGCACCCCAGATCGCTTCAGCTTGAGTTGACGAACAGATGGCTGGACATTCTCCTTCAGGATTTTTTGGTAGACAGTAGAATTCATGGTTCCATCTATCACAGCAAGCCTTCCAGGTCCTGAAGCAGCAAAACAACCCCAGACCATCACACTACCACCACCATCTTTTACTGTTGGTATGATGTTCTTTTTCTGAAATGCTGTGTTCCTTTTATGCCAGATGTAACGGACATTTGCCTTCCAAAAGTTCAACTTTTGTCTCATCAGTCCACAAGGTATTTTCCCAAAAGTCTTGGCAATCATTGAGATGTTTCTTAGCAAAATTGAGACGAGCCCTAATGTTCTTTTTGCTTAACAGTGGCTTGCGTCTTGGAAATCTGCCATGCAGGCCGTTTTTGCCCAGTCTCTTTCTTATGGTGGAGTCGTGAACACTGACCTTAATTGAGACAAGTGAGGCCTGCAGTTCTTTAGACGCTGTCCTGGGGTCTTTGTGACCTCTCGGATGAGTCGTCTCTGCGCTCTTGGGGTAATTTTGGTCGGCTGGCCACTACTGGGAAGGTTCACCACTGTTCCATGTTTTTGCCATTTGTGGATAATGGCTCTCACTGTGGTTCGCTGGAGTCCCAAAGCTTTAGAAATGGCTTTATAACCTTTACCAGACTGATAGATCTCAATTACTTCTGTTCTCATTTGTTCCTGAATTTCTTTGGATCTTGGCATGATGTCTAGCTTTTGAGGTGCTTTTGGTCTACTTCTCTGTGTCAGGCAGCTCCTATTTAAGTGATTTCTTGATTGAAACAGGTGTGGCAGTAATCAGGCCTGGGGTGGCTACGGAAATTGAACTCAGGTGTGATACACTACAGTTAGGTTATTTTTAACAAGGGGCCAATTACTTTTCACACAGGGCCATGTAGGTTTGGATTTTTTCTCCTAAATAATAAAAACCATCATTTAAAAACTGCATTTTGTGTTTACTTGTGTTATATTTGACTAATGGTTAAATGTGTTTGATGATCAGAAACACTTTGTGTGACAAACATGCAAAAGAATAAGAAATCAGGAAGGGGGCAAATAGTTTTTCACACCACTGTACATATATATCTACATATATACATATACACACACATATATATAATATACTATATATATATATATATATATATATATACACATACACATATATACATATACTGTACATATACACAAACATATATATATATATATATATATATATATATATATATATATATATATACAGGTGCCGGTCATAAAATTAGAATATCATGACAAAGTTGATTTATTTCAGTAATTCCATTCAAAAAGTGAAACTTGTATATTAGATTCATTCATTACACACAGACTGATATATTTCACATGTTTATTTCTTTTAATTTTGACGATTATAACTGACAACTAATGAAAGTCCCAAATTCAGTATCTTGGAAAATTAGAATATTGTGAAAAGGTTCAATATTGAAGACACCTGGTGCCACACTCTAATCAGCTAATTAACTCAAAACACCTGCAAAAGCCTTTAAATGGTCTCTCAGTCAAGACTACACAATCATGGGGAAGACTGCTGACTTGACAGTTTTCCAAAAGACGTCCATTGACGCCTTGCACAAGGAGGGCAAGACACAAAAGGTCATTGCTAAAGAGGCTGGCTGTTCACAGAGCTCTATGTCCAAGCACATTAATAGAGAGGCGAAGGGAAGGACAAGATGTAGTAGAAAATAGTGTACAAACAATAGCGATAACCGCACCCTGGAGAGGATTGTGCTCTGTCTCTGGGTATGTCAGAGGACTGGGACTGCGTGAAGTGGGTTTTAGCCTCACTTGGGGAGGCAAAAAGGGAGGGTGGGGGGTTAAGGGGGGAAGAGAAAGAGAGCAGGCCTGATCTATACCTAATCTATCCTCTCAATCTTTATAATTATAACTACCAACGTAATAATAAGCTGCATGGCAACAACTCTAGGGGAAACAGGAAATTAAGACCGAAGCTGTCTCACTTCCAGTTAAGACTATAAAATGACATCAAAAACTCAGAATCAGTGTCTCCATGATGGGACAGTTAACTTCGTAAGCTGGAATGTTAAAGGCCTGAATCACGAATTAAAGAGAAAGAAAGTACTCTCTCACCTAACAGGTCTAAATGCTAAAATAGTATTTTTACAGGAAACCCACTTAATAAGCAAGGATCAGTTCCGCTGCAAAAGACTGGACTGGCCAAATGTTCCATTCTAGTTTTACGAAGAAAACTAGAGGTGTGGGAATTCTCATACATAGAACTGTACCATTTGTAGCATCAGATGTAGTATTGGATCCTGAAGGGAGATATGTAATGGTCATGGGAGACTTATCTAACTGTAAATGATCTTGATAAATGTTTATGCACCTAATGTTGATGATAAGGAATTTATACAAAATTTATTTGCATCCTTTCCCAATCTGAACACTCATAAAGTTATAATGGCTGGGGACTTGAATTGTGTTCTAAATCCACTTTTAGATAGGACTTCCTCCACAGGGGGAACGGCATCTAACACCGCAAAGATAATTACAAAGTTTATAACTGATTACAACTTATTAGACCCTGGAGGTTTTTAAACCCAAATTCAAGAACATATTCTTTCTACTCACCAGTACATCATTGCTACTCAAGGATCGATTACTTCTTTATAGACAATAACTTCTTGCCTAAGATTAAATCTTGCAAATACGATGCTATTGTTATTTCTGACCATGCACCTATGATCTTGGAGCTAAAATTACTAAGCCCCATACACTCACCCTGCAGATGGCGCCTCAACCCGCTTCTATTAGCTGACGTGAATTGTACTGAATTTATATCCAAACAAATCAAATTCTTTCTAGAGACAAATACATCCCCCGAGATCTCTGCAGGAATACTCTGGGAAACTCTTAAGGCCTTCTTAAGAGGACAGATTATCTCATATCTTTCCCACAGAAATAAATCCGAGGCCAAGAAAGTAGCAGAGATAAAAAGCGAAATTATTAAAATAGATGAAGAACACGCCAGACTACCAAGCGAGACTCTACATAGGAGAAGGCAGGCTCTACATTCGGAATTAAACCTCTTGACAACTAAAGAAACTGAACAACTAATCTACAAATCCAGACATCATTACTATGAACATGGGGAGAAAGCTAATAAGCTTTTAGCTCAACAAATTCACAAGCAAGAAGTGCAATGCAATCTCGGTAATCACTAACACGAACAGAGATAAAATTGTTGAACACAAAAATATAATGCACACTTTCAGAGACTACTATAAATCCCTATATACTACTGAGTTTAAGGAAGACAATACACAATCTAATGCATTTCTGGATACATTACAGATACCACAAATAGAACATTAGAACAATCTAGACGAGAACAGGCCATTCAGCTCAACAAAGCTCGCCAGTCCTATCCACTTGTTTCCTCCAAGAAAACATCAAGTCGAGTTTTGAAAGTCCCTAACGTCTTACTGTCTACCACACTACTTGGTAGCTTTGTGTAAAGAAAAACTTCCTAATGTTTGTGCGAAATTTACCCTTAACAAGTTTCCAACTGTGTCCCCGTGTTCTTGATGAACTCATTTTAAAATACAAGTCTCGATCCACTGTACTAATTCCCTTCATAATTTTAAACACTTCAATCATGTCACCTCTTAATCTTCTTTTGCTTAAACTGTAAAGGCTCAGCTCTTTTAATCTTTCTTCATAATTCAACCCCTGTAGACCTGGAATCAGCCTAGTCGCTCTTCTCTGACCTTTCTAGTGCTGCTATGTCCTTTTGTAGCCTGGAGACCAAAACTGCACACAGTACTCAAGATGAGGCCTCACCAGTGCATTATAAAGGTTGAGCATAACCTCCTTGGACTTGTACTCCACAGATCGTGCTATATAACCTAACATTCTGTTAGCCTTCTTAATGGCTTCTGAACACTGTTGGAAAGTTGATAGCTTAGAGTCCACTATGACTCCTAAATCCTTCTCATAAGGTGTACTCTCGATTTTCCGACCGCCCATTGTGTATTCAAACCTAATATTTTTACTTCCTATGTGTAATACTTTACATTTACTGACATTAAATTTCATCTGCCACAAATCTGCCCAAGCCTGTATGCTATCCAAGTCCTTCTGTAATGATATAACGGATTCCAAATTATCTGCTAATCCACCTATCTTGGTATCATCTGCAAACTTAACCAGCTTGTTACTTATATTCCTATCTAAATCATTTATATATATTAAAAATAGCAGCGGCCCTAGCACTGACCCCTGTGGAACACCACTCTTAACATCGCCAGTTCTGATGAGGTTCCTCGCACCATCACCCTCTGCTTCCTGTGTCTGAGCCAATTCTGCACCCATCTAAAAACATCACCCTGAACTCCCACTTCTTTTAACTTGATGCCCAACCTCTCATGTGGCACCTTATCAAATGCTTTCTGAAAGTCCAGATAAATAATATCATAAGCTCCACTTTGATCGTATCCTTTTGTTGCCTCCTCATAGAATTCCAACATGTTAGTAAAACACGACCTCCCTCTTCTGAACCCATGCTGACTGTTCAGAATAACTCCTGTCCTTGCCATGTGTTGCTCAATCTTATCCTTAATAATTCCTTCCATTAATTTTCCTGTGATGCTTGTTAAGCTTACTGGCCTATAGTTGCTTGGATCTGCCCTGTCACCCTTTTTATATAATGGGATGATATTTGCCATTTTCCAGTCCTTTGGAATCTCTCCAGTGCACAGTGACTTCCTAAAAATATGTGTCAAGGGTTTATATATGTACTCACTAGCCTCCTTAAGAACACGAGGATAAATATTATCTGGGCCTGGTGATTTGTTTGATTTCATCTTATTTAATCTGAGCAGCACTTCTCCCTCTACAATTTCCAAATCCCTCAGTACCTCCTTAGTAGTTGCGTTTACCTCTGGCAGGTTATCCACTTGCTCACTTGTAAACACCTCAGAAAAATGTAAGTTTAGGGCATCTGCTATTTCATTGTCTGTATCTTTTAATTCCCTTTACTATTCCTGATGAACTTGACCTCCTCCTTAACTGTTCTTTTACTACTAAAATACTGAAAGAATCTCTTGGGGTCTTCTTTGCCTTATCTGCTATATTCCTCTCCAACTGTCTTTTAGCCTCTCTGATATCCTTCTTAATGGTTGCCCTCATTTTCTCATACGCTACGGTTCTCTTTGCAGTCATTAGTCTTATATGCCTTATACAGCAGTTTTTCCTTTGCAACTTCTTTTTAAATCTTTATTAATCCATCGTGGAGTTTTTTTTAGTTTCCTATTACTTCCAAATTTAGGTATGTATCTGTCCTGCATTACATGTAAAACATTTTTAAACCTGTTCCACTGCTCCTCGACTGTCTCCACATTTAAAAGCTTATCCCAGTCTATCCTACTTAGACTTTGTTGCATCTGCTCAAAATTAGCCCTACTAAAGTTCAACTTAACAATTTTAGTCTTTGCATCTGTACTCTTACAAAATACTGAGAATTGTATTACATTATGGTCACTTGACCCTAGTGGTTCAATCACCTCTACCCCCTCAATTCTATCCTGATTATTACAGAATACTAAATCCAGATAGGCTTCACCCCGTGTTGGTGCTTTAACATGCTGTGTTAAAAAACAGTCGCTGATTACTTCTAAAAACTCCTGCTCTTGTGCTCCTCCATCTGCAAGGTTATCCCAGTTAATATTTGGATAATTAAAGTCCCCCATGACTATAATATCCCCTGTAAACTTGCCTTTTTGATATTACTAAAAAGATGTGTGTTGAAATTACTGTCTGAATTGGGTGGTCTATAACCACTCCTAAAATAAGACCTTTTTCCCTAATATTTTCCAGGCGAAGCCACATGACCTCATCCAACTGAAGATGACTTACATTTAAACCCTGTTTGGCATAAACAGCAACCCCACCTCCTTTACTGTTCTGTCTATCCTTCCTAAATGTGTATCCCTCTATGTTACACTCATCCCCATCTTTGTTATTTAGCCAGGTTTCCGTTATTGCTATAAATAGATGCTTCTAGTGTGGAGGAACTTGATAAACCTCTGACATTATCAGAATTACTAGATGCTATAAAGTCACTCCAAGGCGGGAAAGCAGCAGGCCCTGATGGCTACCCTGCAGAATTTTACAAGAAATTCTCCGCTCAGCTAGCTCCCCTCCTATTAGCAACATTTACAGAAGCCAGAGATAACCAATCTCTTCCACAAACCTTTCGCCAAGCACTAATCACTGTCTTTCCAAAACAAAATAAGGACTTATTACAATGTGCATCATACAGACCAATTTCACTTCTGAATAACAACGTTAAAATACTCTCTAAAATCATAGCTAGAAGGATGGAGAAAGTGCTCCCCTCGGTAATATCACAAGACCAAACTGGATTTATTAGGGGCTGGCACTTATCTTCAAATCTTCGACGCCTGTTTAATGTAATATACTCACCAACTAAATCAAACACCCCAGAAATATTATTATCATTGGATGCAGAAAAGCATTCGACATGATTGAATGGAAATGCCTTTTTACTACATTGGTTAAGTTTGGGTTTGGCCCAAAACATTTGTGCATGGATTAAATTACTGTATACTAACCCAGAAGCTTCAGTTTGCATCAACAACATTTGCTCAGACTACTTTAAACTAGAACGTGGCACTAGACAAGGATGCCCCTTGTCACCGCTGCTGTTTGCGATTGCCATTGAACCACTGGCAATACATTGTCAAAATACTGATCAGATAAAGGGGATTAGCAGAGAAGGACTGGAACAGAAAATCTCATTATATGCAGATGACATGGTACTGTATATATCGGACCCAGAAAATTCTGTGCCTGCAGTCTTAGCAGCACTCACAGAATTTCAAAAGATCTCTGGTCTCAGAATTAATCTGAATAAAAGTGTACTCTTTCCAGTGAATTCTCAAGCATATAATATTAGATTAGATACCCTACCTTTTATCATTGCAGAACAGTTTAAATACCTAGGGGTAAACATCACAAGTAAACATAAAGCTCTATATCAACAAAATTTCGCGTCTGCATGGAAAAAATTAAACAAGACTTGCATAGATGGTCAACCCTTCATCTCACACTAGCTGGAAGAATTAACACTGTTAAGATGAATATTCTTCCTAAGCTCCTTTTTATTTCAAAACATCCAATATACATTAATAAATCATTCTTTAGCAATTAGATTCAACAATAACCTCATTTATTTGGAATTCAAAACATCCACGCATCAAAAGAGCGACCTACAAAGACAAAAGGCAGAAGGCGCATGGCTCTACCTAACTTCCAGTTTTATTACTGGGCAGCAAATATACAGGCGATAAGAACCTGGACACAAATAGAAGAACATACACAGGCTTGGACCGCAATAGAAGTAAAATCCTGCAGTACTTCTTTGTATTCCTTGCTCTGTGCTCCAATAAACACACGCTATCGGCAATATACTAATAACCCAATTGTGCTCCACTCACTTAGAATCTGGAACCAATGTAGAAAGCATTTTAAGACGGAGAAGCTTCTTTCTGTGGCACCTCTGCAAGAGAACCACCTCTTTCAACCTTCACAAACATATGCAGTTTTTAATATCTGGAAAAAATTTGGAATTAACTTGCTTAGAGATCTTTATATAGACAACGCCTTTGCATCCTATGAACAATTACATTCCAAATTTAACATTCCAGCTACACATTTCTTTCACTATCTTCAAATCAGGAACTTTGTTAAACAGAACCTTCCAGATTTTCCTCATCTTGCACCCTCATCCATGCTGGAAAAAATATTGCTCAATCTCAAGGACTTAGACTCCATCTCTACAATATATAAAATCATTTTACAATCCCTTCCTTTCAAAGATCCAAGAGGACACTGGGAAAATGACCTCTCAATTAATATATCAGAAAAGGAGTGGAAAGTAGCAATGCAGAGAATTCACTCAAGCTCCATATGCGCAAAGCATACAATTATACAACTCAAAATTATATATCGAGCACATCTGTCTCACTAAAACTCTCCAAAATGTTTCCAGGGCATGATCCAACCTGCGACGTTGCAACCAAGCCCCAGCCTCACTAGGTCACATGTTCTGGGCCTGCACCAAATTAACATTATTCTGGACAAAAATTTTTAATTACCTCTCAGACAGCCTTGGACTCACAATCCCTCCTAACCCATTAACAGCTGTGTTTGGGGTTCTTCCAGAGGGTCTTAAAGTGGAGAAAGACAAACAAATTGTGATTGCATTCACTACACTGTTGGCACGCAGACTTATTCTGATAAACTGGAAGAACCCAAACTCTCCTCTTTTAAGTCAGTGGGAAACTGATGTGTTATATTATTTAAAATTGGAAAAAATCAAATACTCAGTTAGAGGATCTGTACAGACTTTTTTCAAAACATGGCAGGATCTAATCAGAATATTTTAAAATAAGTTTATAAAGCACAGAGAATTTATTAATTTAGGTATTTTTACAAGCCTTAAATTTTACACCGTTTGGCTTGCTCTCTCTCTCAAGGGTGGGGATCGATCTGTTCTTAGCATAATTTTTTTTTTGTAAAAACTTGATTGCTATGTATTGATTGTAATAAAATTAATAAATAAAAATTTAAAAAAAAATAAATAAATAAATCCCATACTGATGCTCTGTGCAAGAGAAGACAGAGCCGACTATACTTCCTTAGAAGGCTGGCATCCTTCAACATCTGCAATAAGATGCTGTAGATGTTCTATCAGACAGTTGTGGCGAGCACCCACTTCTATGCGGTGGTGTTCTGGGGAGGCAGCATAAAGAAGAGGGATGCCTCACGCCTGGACAAACTGGTGAGGAGGGCAGGCTCTATTGTAGGCACGGAGCTGGACAGTTTGACATCCATGGCACTGTTTTACATACGGGCACTGAGCAGGCGGCTGTGAATCATGGAGAATCCACTGTATCCACTGAACAGTATCATCTCCAGACAGAGGAGCAGCTTCAGCGACAGACTGCTAGCACTGTCCTGCTCCACTGCAGACTGAGTAGATCGTTCATCCCCCATACTATGCGACTCTTCCACCCGGGGGAGGGGGTAAACATTAACATTATACAAAGTTGTTGTCTGTTTTACCTGCATTTTTATCACTCTTTCATTTAATATTGTTTTTTATCAGTATGCTGCTGCTGGAGTATGCAAATTTCCCCTTGGGAGTAATAAAGTATCGATCGATCGAGCTGCAGATTGTTCACTATTTATGGTGCATTTATGTAAATTATATGTGAAAAAATGGTTGATGGGTGGGTGGGTGCTTCTGTGAACCACAGAACAGTTTGGCCTGGTGACATCATAGCAAGGCCATGAACTAATGGGGGCCACAGCAGTACACTTGTACAGTACACTTGTATTTGAACCATTACAGCACTCCTTTGAACACATGGCCTTGGTTTACCCATTTCAGCTGTAACCTAGGTTACCTTAAGAGGCATAAATTAGTGGGCCGTGTTTTGTCTTTTTTTTTCTCTTCTACTTAAATTGATTTCTCTGCACTTTTATAAAGACAAATAACTTGTATATACTTTGGTCCTTAAACTAAAATCCTTAAATAATTAATTTATGACCTTATGGGAAACTCAACACTAGTTATAAAATTTTCTATACAGGATTCCTCTGAAAAAAGGACGCAGGTGGGGATGGATGATGCTGGACAATGGTATAACTGTTGAAGAGCTGCAGAAACTGGATAAAACAATGGGTAGTTCTGCTGAAGTGAGGAACACATCAACTTTTGAAAGGCTGACCAATTTCATGGATGTAAGAATTCTCTTTTGTAATGTATGAGATGAAAAGATCGTTTAAAATGTATGGGATAGACTTGAAGCCTCTCAATCACCCATCATGGAGATGTCGCTTGGTTACTTAATAAATAATAAACTAAGTGACATGTCACTTGGCTGCAAGCTGAGTCTCTCTGAGCTGTGTTCTTAGCAAATCACATGAAAGATGCTATATAGAAAAGAATGAAGGATTTATGTTTTAATGTACTTAATAAAATGTATGGTCACTTGGTTTCAGGAAAACGGTACATTGAATCATTTGTAAAACATTGCCAGATTTGAATTTAACTACATATATAACAGCAGCAGAGTAGGTGCCTACATTGTACAGTATATGTGGAGGATTAAAGTAGGCTAGGATCTTCATTCAGGGGAATTTATTTTACAGTGTAGTGCCTTAAATTAGACCCTTAACTTTAATTAAGCCACTTACTCCTTTTTGATAAAACAGTATCCTAAAAACTCAAAATTAAACACCTGTGAATTATTTACTTTAATATGCAGGAATTTTAAATTCCTTTTCTGAATAAAATGGTTATAGTGTCCATAATCCTTAGGGAGTAAACACTTCTGAATCCAGGGCAGAATGGGTGATGAGATGTGCCTAAAACTGTTTTGTAATTTAGTTGCTTTCTACTGCATTTACCTGAATTACTTTGAGGCTGATCTCCAAGGAAAGCCGTTAACATTACTTTAAACCTGTGCTTTAATCCAACAGGCCCAGTACTATGGAGAAATTGAGATTGGCACTCCCCCCCAAACGTTTACTGTGATATTCGACACCGGCTCCTCCAACCTGTGGGTGCCTTCCTCGAAGTGCTCGTTCTTCAACCTGGCCTGCTGTGAGTGATTTTTGAGCTTTTTACTGTCATCAGACAGGTTTGCTAAATAGAATACCACAAGGATCAATATTCTGCTTGGGTAAATTATTTATATAAGATGTAATGTTGGCTTAATTTTTTGCTGCCCTCATATCATGGAGTAAGATGTAGTAAATACTGTATGTGTCATGTGTTTTAATATATAAGGGTAATATTGTTTAATCGTCTTCTTCTTCTTTCGGCTGCTCCCGTTAGGGGCTCCCACAGTGGATCATCTTCTTCCATATCTTTCTGTCCTCTGCATCTTGTTGTGTTACACCCATCACCTGCATGTCCTCTCTCATCACATCCATAAACCTTCTCTTAGGCCTTCCTCTTTTTCTCTTGCCTGGAAGCTCTATCCTTAGCATCCTTCTCCCAATATACTCGGCAGCTCTCCTCTGCACATGTCCAAACCAATGCAATCTCGCCTCTCTGACTTTGTCTCCCAACTGTCCAATTTGAGCTGACCCTCTAATATACTCATTTCTAATCCCATCCATCCTTGTCGCACCCAATGCAAATCTTAGCATCTTTAACTCTGCTACCTCCATCTCTGTCTCCTGCTTTCTTGTTAGTGCCAACGTCTCCAACCCATATAACATATACCTGGTCTAAGTTCTGTTCTGTAGACCTTCCCTTTCACTCTTGCTGATATCCATCTGTCACAAATCACTCCTGACACTCTTCTCCACCCATTTCACCCTGGCTGCCCTCTCTTTTTCACATCTCTTCCACAATCCCCATTACTCTGTACTGTTGATCCCAAGTTGTTAAACTCATCCACCTTTGCCAGCTCTACTCCTTGCATCCTCACCATTCCACTGACCTCCCTCTCATTTACACACATGTATTCTGTCTTGTTCCTTCTGACCTTCATTCCTCTTCTCTCTAGAGCATATCTCCACCTCTCCAGGGTCCCCTCAACCTGCTCCCTACTATTGCTATAGATCACAATGTCATCAACTAACATCATCATCCATGGGGTCTCCTGTCTAATCTCGTCTGTCAACCTGCCCTTCAACATTGCAAATAAGAAAGGGCTTAGAGCCAATCCTTGATGTAATCCCACCTCTACCTCCACCAGACCTCACCGCCATCACACTTCCCTCGTACATATCCTGTACAACTCTTACATACTTCTCTGCCACTCAAGACTTCCTCATACAATACCACAAATACTCTTGAGGCACCCTGTCATATGCTTTTTCCAGGTCCACAAAGACGCAATGCAACTCCTTCTGGCCTTCTCTATACTTCTCCATCAATACCCTTAGAGCAAACATCGCATCTGTTGTGCTCTTTCTTGGCATGAAACCATACTGATGCTCACTAATCATCACCTCACTTCTTAACTAGCTTCCACTACTCTTTCCCATAACTTCATGCTGTGGCTCATCAATTTTATCACCCTGTAGTTATTACAGTTCTGCACATCCCCCTTATTTTTAAATATCTGCGCCAGTACACTTCTTCTCCACTCCTCCGGTATCCTCTCACTTTCCAAGATTCCATTAAACAATTTGGTTAAAAACTCCACTGTCATCTCTCCTAAACACCTCCATGCTTCCACAGGTATGTCATCTGGACCAACAGCTTTTCCATTTTTCATCCTCTTCATACCTGTCCTTACTCCCTCCTTGCTAATCCATTGCACTTCCTGATTCACTATCTCCAGATCATCCAACCTCTTCTCTCCCTCGTTCTCTTCATTCATCAGCCACTCAAAGTAATCTTTCCATCTGCTCAACACACTCTCCTTGCTTGCATGTTTCCGTCTTTATCCTTTATTACCCTAACCTGCTGCACATCTTTCCCAGCTCGGTCCCTCTGTCTAGCCAATCGTAATAGGTCCTTTTCTCCCTTCTTAGTGTCGAACCTCTCATACAACTCATCATACACCTTTTCTTTAGCCTTCACCACCTCTATCTTCACGTTACGCCTTATCTCTTTATACTCTTGTCTACTTTCTGCATCTCTTTGACTACCCCACTTCTTCTTCACCAACTTCTTCCTCTATATACTCTCCTGCACACCCCATTCCACCACCAGGTTTTCTTTTCCTCCTTCCTCTGTCCAGATGTCACGCCAAGCACCCTTCTTGCTGTCACCCTTACTACATCTGCTGTAGTTGCCCAACTGTCTGGTAACTCTTCACTGCCACCCAGTGCCTGTCTGAGCTCCTCCTTAAACTCAACCTTGCAGTCTTTCTTTTTCAACTTCCACCATTTGATACTTGGCTCTGCCCTCACTCTCTTCCTCTTCGTGATCTCCAGTGTCATCCTACTGACCACCATTCTATACTACTTAACTACACTTTCCCCTGCCACCACTTTGCAGCCTTCAATCTCCTTCAGATTGACTCTTCTACCTAGGATGTAATCTACCTGTGTGCATCTTCCTCCACTCTTATGCATAACCCTATGTTCCTCCATCTTCTTAAAATACGTATTTACCACAGCCATGTCCATCCTTTTGGCAAAATCCACTATCCTCTGACTTTCTTCATCCCTCTCCTTGACACCATACCTACCCATCAACTCCTCGTCTACTCTGTTCCCTTCACCAACATGTCCATTGAAATCTGCTCCAATCACCACTTTCTGCCCCTTGGGTATACTGTTCATCACTTCATCCAACTCACTCCAAAAATCTTCTTTCTCATCCATTGCACACTTGCGGGGCATATGCATTAACAACATTCATCATCACACCTCCAATTTCCAACTTCATAATCATTACTCTGACACTCTTTTCACCTCCAAAACACTCTTGACATATTGTTTCTTCAGAATAACCCCTACTCCATTTTTCCTCCTATCCAACCATGATAGAACAGTTTGAATCTCTTGCACACACAGTATTGTTTAATATACAATTTAAGTTGATGGCATTTTTTTAAGCAGATATAGAAAACAATTCAAAGTGATTTGGAGTGCATACTCTAGAGTTTGGCAGTAAAAATAATTGTTTTCAAGAGCAGTATGTAAATTAACATAACACTAATTGCATATGGTTTTTTTGCTTTTTTTGTCTTTCCATTTTGTAATAGGGTTGCATCACCGCTACGATTCTGGAAAGTCTAGCACCTATGCCAAGAATGGAACACAGTTTGCTATTCATTATGGTCGAGGAAGTCTGTCTGGATTTCTGAGTAATGACACTGTCACTGTGAGCGACAAAAGCAACTTGTAATTCTTTTTGCTTTCCTGATTAAGTAGTTTGACAATTGAGAGATTCTTAGCAGTTTCCTCTGTAACATTTCACACAGGATACTTGTGTTATACATTATGACATTGTAGGGAGATGAGTGTGTAATGACCGACCCCTTACCTGGCCGGCAGCCACACTACCAAGACCCATGGCCTGGATAAATTATTGAGGAAACTTCAATCTACCAAGCCTTACCACTGAAAAATAACATTTTCCCCCGATTGATGGTTAAACACCAGCAACACAATATTCAAATGTAAATCAGGTGCAGTAATATATTGGATGCAGCAAAATGACAAACACAGTACTGTATTATAAATCCCCGACTCAATATATATATATATATATATATATATATATATATATATATCCCTCCACCACACCAGCAATGTGAAAAGCAATGTATATGCAATAATAAATCCTCCCTTGTCCCTGCACACGAATAACAAACACACAATACAAGTAATAGCAACGAATGATAACTGAGATGATAATGAACGTGAAAAATGTCCGGGTAAATAACTGTCCAAATTACTGATAACTTTCCCAGAATGTTTGTGTTTGATTCTCCTGAATGAAATACTGGAACAAGCTGACCGTGATTCCTCAGCGATTGTAGAAAATAATGTCCAACCCCGGGGTTTCTGGAGATGAATCCGTTGCAATCCGATCTGTTTAAATAATAATGAGCCACCCCGCAACAGCCTTCCCCGTTTCTTCTTACAGGGGTGACATTTAAACAGACACATACTAGTTTAAAAGGGGTGATGTGAGGAGACGAGACGTGACAGAGTGCAAACACAATAAACAACACTTATGTGCCCCGCTACATTTGTAATTTCATATTTCCACCCCAGGGTCAGCAGATTATTGCAGGTGATGGAATGTAGGATCTCTGTTTGTATTTTCTGGCTGGGAAGGAAGAAATATGAGGAGATCTGTACAATTTATGAAAAGGGTTCATAATTTGGAGAAAGTCTACATTAACACTTTCACTTTCTCTGTTGTGGTTCGAAACATGGCCGAAGACTTACTTTCACCATGATGATAGACACGCTTGTTGAAATAAACAAAATGATACAATATATAACATCTGCTCAATAATTGCCATTAACGCATGTGATTACTTCGCAAAATTTTTATGCAATTACATATTTTAGATCAGCCCCTAAGTTTATTTTATTTAATTTGACTGCACTTGACATGTTGCTAATTAACAAGACAGTCTATTAATAGTAGTAACAGGTTACCAGTGCTTGATCGTTCTGCTTGTTGTTTCTTCATTATCTTCATCCACACACAATAGTAGAGTTTCGACTTATAATACCGGATAGTTCTGTACTGGAGCATGAAATGCTGTGTACCGTATTGAATTAATAAGGGACATGATCTGTCCCATATTTTGTACATATCATTTCATATATACACTAGCTGTTCAAAGTGCTGAGAATAACGTGAAACTATTAAAATCAAGCCTATAAATATATTGTAACAAATAAAACTATGCAATAACCCATGCAAATTGCTAATACTGATATTTTCATCAGTTTGAGACGAAGGTTAGGATAGTTAGATTTATTTTTTAATTCATAAATTATACATTTTATGACAATATGCAATTTAAATCATCTAAATAAATCGCCCTATGTCTATGATCCATAGCTGTGGTACTTATGTAAGTTTTTTATTTTTCAGTTTTTCCTGGTTTAGGTTATCATCTTGATCTGTAATACAGCAATAAATGTTGCAATATTCTTTTTTCTCTTTGTTCAAGGAAATAGATTTATGTTGATTACAAGTTTGAGTTTCTTATCTCTACTAGAAGAAAAATATAATGTGAAGAAAATGCACAGTTTGTGAAGAATTATATATTATGTGAAGCAAACCAGGGGGCATACAGACACCCTAACCCAGACACAGATTCAACACAACACCCGGTTTGTTTACAGTTTAAAGTGCACAATCACCAGCACTAACACACCAATACACAGTCCCTTCTTGCCGCCAGTCCACCCACCTCCACTCCTCCTCAGGCTTTGTCTTCTTCCTCCTGACTCTGGCCATTCAATGGAGTGAGTTGGCTCCACGTCTTTAGGTCCCAATAGTGTTCCAGGTGGCTCATCAGTATTACCTGGAATCACTCCAAGGTGTGCTGGAAGTCCTCTATAGGGCTTTGCAGCTCCCCCTGTCGGCCACCACGGAACCTAACAGGGCTTCACCAAACTCCAGTTCCCGACATGCCCTGCGGGGGTCTGTGGTGCCACAGCCATCCAGGAGGGCTGCCCTGTAGTGTCCCAGGAGAGATATTCCCTCCCCTATTCCCTCTCCACTGCTCCTTCCATTCTTTTGGCATCCCGGCCAGGTAGTGGCCGAGGCCACCCATCACACTGCCCCTCCCTCAGCTGAGCCTTGCTGGGTGAAGTGTCTTGTCCTGTAAAGGCTGTTCTATAGAATAGGGAGCTGCTCTCGTCCAGGCCATGGTGTCATCCTGTAGAATATAAACACAAGTGGAATGGGGAGGCGCTGCACGATGCCTTCTCCAGGCTTCTAAGGAGATCTTCTCCTAGCAGTGTCTCTACCCATGACCAACTTGATGGCACTTGTAACAGTGCTGCACCCCACCAAACATCTTTGCTGTCCGGACATTCAACCCCCGCCTGGGCTTCTTCCCCATCGGGTAGGAACAGTGCTTTTGTGGCACTGTGGGAACTCCTGCTCTTCTTCGCACTCAGCTGGGGCTGGACAGCCCCTTCGCCCCCCCGGGAGAGTGTCCCTCTATCACACCGTGAGCACAGGAGCTCACATGCAGTGGGTGCCCACTGCTTTCAAACCCGCCTGGGCTTCTTCCCCATCGGGTGGGAACAGTGCTTCAGTGGCACTGTGGGAATTCCTGCTCTTCTTCGCACTCAGCCGGGGTTGGACTGCCCCTTCACGCCCCCGGAGAGCGTACCTCTATCACACCGCAAGCACAGGAGCTCACATGCTGCAGTGTTTGGAGACCCGGTCTTCATTTCCGGATCCTCCTTATAATCTGGGGTGTGGTGACAGTCTGAGTCTCTCTGAGACAAGAAGAGACCCCATGCTGTCTGCACCCCTCTCAACTTGTGTGTGACTGCGCTGGCATTTGGGGTGTAGAGCGATTTGGGTGCCAGCACATACAAGCTGACCCCTCTCTTGCGCCTCAGCCATTTCCGCCTCCCACCGCACAGTCCATCATCACACAGCGATCCATTGTCGGACTCCTGGCTACTCGAATTCCATCAGGAATTACTTCCAGATTCAATTTGCTCAGGTTTCCATTATTATGTACGGTACAGGAACCACTCGTCAGTCCTGCCACGTCAAGTTGGTTGGAGAGTCCCTTCGATGGCAACTCGTCCGTCCTCTCCATCCTCTCCATCCTCTCAACTGCCTGCTTCAGCAGGTCGATTGCCTGTAAGAGAGACTATTAAGGTTGGAGGACAGATTCCAAATCCTATACAGTCAAGAGCAGGATAATTATCTTGGCTGGCAGTAGATTCGGGGTTCTCTTATCCTGAGCCACTAGCCAAGAGCCATCGAGCAAGTGCACATCCTGCATGTTCATCGGCCCCACTTGTAGCCAAGCATCTACAGGGCTCCGATATATGCCGTCCGCTCTCTTACCTGCTTCGTGGAGGGCATGAAGCCCCCCACTGAGCCCTTCTCCCTCGGATTGGTCCAGGCAATCCTCCTCCGGCGGACATCTTTTGGAGAGCAACAGGTGCAGATCTTCCTCTAAGTTTGCCCTGCCATCACACCTCAGATCATAATGGTTTGGCCATCTGGGCGGATCTGCACGTTCACTGTCTATGAGGTAGGTTTGCAGAAAAGAAATGCATGTTCCCTGGGGCAATCAGTCCCCGGGTCTGACACCTACCTCCTACCGGATTCTTTTTTCCAGTGTGTGCGTCTTCCGTCTGGCCTCTTCTTCCGCTAAGCCGATCCGGCTGCTGCATGCGCCAGTGGGTAAGTGGGTGCCCACTGCTTTCAACCCCTGCCTGGGCTTCTTCCCCATTGGGTGGAAACAGTGCTTCTGTGGCTATTTTTTTCTTTTTGGTGCGGTTTCAGTGCCTGCCACTGACGAGCCACGTGTGTGTGGGTGGCTGTGCTGCTGCGGGTGAGCGCCTTTGCACTACTGTATGCGTCACGCTGCTGTGTCCGGTTGGGCCACAGAATTATTTAAGGGGCTCCTGCCAACAGACTGCCAGAAGTCCCATCTTGGATGCCATGTGAAGCCACCAGGAGGCATACAGCCACCCTAACCCGGACACACACAGGCAGGACACCGGTTCAACACAAGTAAATTGTTGATGACTCCCACCAGGGAATCCATGGTTTTTATATGATTGTTCCCAGGTCAGCTGGGCGAGCTTATAGGGAAGACTATTTATTAATATGGCACAGGACACTTTTTCAACAATTTTTGCTGGCATTTTTCTTATATGGCCGTAGCCAACACCTGACTTTCTGCCACAGTGTCATTGCCTGTGTTTGGAAAGACCCGAGGCGCCGCCACCTTTGTCAAAGGATTTTTCCTTTATGGGGATTTTGGGGTCAGTCCTCATCCTCAGGAGCCCATAACAGGTCTCCACTGTGTTATTTTCTGAACCTGGCCCTCCCCTGTAGGTCCTCTGCCTACAGTCCCAGGTTCTCTTTAGGGAGAACTGGGTCAGAACATGCTCCAGGTACCCCAACACATACCATCAGACCCCAACTCGGCAACACAAGAACAGTACTCTCCTACCTGATAGGTCTTCAGTTGTTTGGGATGTGGGTGTGTTGAGACTTTGGGTTGGTTTGGCTTCCGGCTCCAAAATGAGGCCATCCTGCCAACTACGCCACTGTAAAAGAATGAGCCTCAACACACTGGAAAGGTATTGGGCAGCTACCTGAATATTGTCCCTGGCTGCAATAGGCAGAGTGGTAGCTCTGAGGCTAGGGATCTGTTTTGGAAATCGGAAGGTTGCCGGTTCAAATCCTGAAAATGCCAATAAGGACTGTGCTCTGTTGGGCCCTTGAGCAAGGTCCTTAACCTGCAATTGCTGAGCGCTTTGAGTAGTGAGAAAAGCGCTATATAAATGCAAAGAATTATTATTATTATAAAGAAAACAAGTTGTTATTGTTGTGGTCAGGTTGAGTTCCAGGACTAAACTGATGAGGTTTTATATGCCGTGAACTTCACAATGATGGCATATGGCCAGTATTGGAAGTGATTTCATTCTGGGCGCTGGAACTAGAACTGACGTCAGTCTGGCCACTGGAAGTGATGATAAATCAGGCAGGTTTTACTGTATTTGCATGCAGTGATAACAGAAGTATGTTTAGAGCACCCCGCCAACCCGGGCCTGGCAGGTAATTACCTCCACTTGGTCCACCCAGCTCCCTCTTAGTCTCCCGTGTGTGACAACATGTAGGCTTATAGGTAAATTGACCTAAGTAGATTTTGATACGCTAGAAGACATTAACTGATATATCTTCCACATAGATAAAACTGAAACCATGAAAGAAGTACAAACCAGATAAAATTCAAGACATTGAATTAGAACAGAATTGCAAACTATCTAAAACTGTTTAGTGGTCCATTAGTAAAAGAACTGAACAATTAATTGTCATATCAACAGTTAAAAAATAAACTTTTTACAATCTACACCACAATGGTATTAGCATTATTGCTTAGCCCTGAAATATGAGTGGAAGCATTCAAATAGCATGTGATTTTTCTTATGTGATTAGTCAACTGTACAAAACACATTGGCCATAAAGAAAGATAATACTTAATAAAATTACCTGAATCAATTCCTTGCTGTTTTCAAATTACTGCATTTAACTCTTTATTTAATTGTGTTTTCCTTCCTTTTCAGATTGGAGACCTAGTTGTGACCAATCAGTTGTTTGGAGAAGCAGTGAAACAGCCAGGCATCATGTTTGTGGCAGCTCGTTTTGATGGTATTTTAGGAATGGCCTACCCTGTGATATCTGTGCAAGGATCCCCTCCATTGTTTGATACTGCAATGCAGCAGAAGAAGCTGCCACAGAACATTTTCTCTTTTTACTTGAACAGGTATTATATGGTCTAAATCCAAATTAAACTGGTTTGATGAATGATGTATGAACATATGAACAGAGGTGGCCCGCATGCTTTCTTTACTCTATTTCTTTAGTTGTTCTTATCATTGATTCTGTGCAGAGCTTTAATAAATTGAGCATTGAGCCTTATAGACAGTTCATTGGATGAGGGCATACAAATAATGTTTAACAGGAATAACAAACTCAGCTGTTTGTTTGATGAAACACACCTCACTCTGTCAGGTTTATGAATGCTTTTACTCTCTCTCTCCTGGTTCCCTAGAGCTTTTCTCTTAAACTTCAGATGACTAGATTAGTTTGGAAGGCTATCCTTCAGCAAATCTTTCTGGTATTTCCAGATATTTCTGTCTGCTTAGCACAACCATTCTTAAAACGAAACAAAGTCATCTTTTTCTGACTGTATAAATGTGAAACAACTTGCAAAATGACATCAGGAGGCAATCATTGTTCTAGAATAATATGACTTAAGTGCTGGATGCACCTTTCACATTTAATACTAGAATTCCTGAAGCCTATGAAAAAAATGGCCCTTAAATCCCACACCTCTCCATCAGTGTCTTTTGTTATGTGTTGATCAGCACAAGCAGCAAGCAGCCTGCTCTGCCGTTCCCCACCTTGACAAAGCTCAGCATGGGCAAAAAGCTCTCCCAGCTCAAGGCTCCTTATAATGTGAAGACTTTAGTCCAAATATCAAATAAACATGTGCGCTTTTATCACTTTTTTTGCCACACTTTAAATTGGGCTTATTTTAAAACCTACATACAGTGCATCCGGAAAGTATTCACAGCGCATCACTTTTTCCACATTTTATGTTACAGTCTTATTCCAAAATGGATTAAATTCATTTTTTTCCTCAGAATTCTACACACAACACCCCATAATTACAACATGAAAAAAGTTTACTTGAGGTTTTTGCAAATTTATTAAAAATAAAAAAACTGAGAAATCACATGTATTTACTGTAAGTATTCACAGCCTTTGCTAAATACTTTGTCAATACACATTTGGCAGCAATTACAGCCTCAAGTCTTTTTGAATATGATGCCACAAGCTTGACACATCTATCCTTGGCCAGTTTTGCCCATTCCTCTTTGCAGCACCTCTCAAGCTCCATCAGGTTGGATGGGAAACGTCAGTGCACAGCCATTTTAAGATCTCTCCAGAGATGTTCAATCGGATTCAAGTCTGGGCTCTGGCAGGGCCACTCAAGGACATTCACAGAGGTGTCCTGAAGCCACTCCTTTGATATCTTGGCTGTGTGCTTAGGGTCGTTGTCCTGCTGAAAGATGAACTGTCGCCCCAGTCTGAGGTCAAGAGCGCTCTAGAGCAGGTTTTCATCCAGGATGTCTCTGTACATTGCTACAGTCATCTTTCCCTTTATCCTGACTAGTCTCCCAGTTCCTGCCGCTGAAAAACATCCCCACAGCATGATGCTACCACCACCATGCTTCACTGTAGCGATGGTATTGGCCTGGTGATGAGCAGTGCCTGGTTTCCTCCAAACGTGACGCCTGGCATTCACACTAAAGAGTTCAATCTTTGTCTCATCAGACCAGAGAATTTTGTTTCTCGTGGTCTGAGAGTCCTTCAGGTGCCTTTTGCCAAACTCCAGGCGGGCTGCCATGTGCCTTTTACTAAGGAGTGGCTTCCGTCTGGCCACTCTACCATACAGGCCTGATTGGTGGATTGCTGCAGAGATGGTTGTGCTTCTGCAAGGTTCTCCTCTCTCCACAGAGGACCTCTGGAGCTCTGACAGAGTGACCATCGGGTTCTTAGTCACCTCCCTGACTAAGGCCCTTCTCCCCCAATCGCTCAGTTTAGATGGCCGGCCAGCTCTAGAAAGAGTCCTGGTGGTTTCGAACTTCTTCCACTTACGGATGATGGAGGCCACTGTGCTCATTGGGACATTCAAAGCAGCAGTAATTTTTCTGTAACCTTCCCCAGATTTGTGCCTCAAGACAATCCTGTCTCAGAGGTCTACAGACAATTCCTTTGACTTCATGCTTGGTGTGTGCTCTGACATGAACTGTCAACTGTGGGACCTTATATAGACAGGTGTGTGCCTTTCCAAATCATGTCCAATCAACTGAATTTACCACAGGTGAACACCAATTAAGCTGCAGAAACATCTCAAGGATGATCAGGGAAAACAGGATGCACCTGACTCAATTTTGAGCTTCATGGCAAAGGCTGTGAATACTTAAGTACATGTGCTTTCTCAATTTTTTTATTTTTAATAAATTTGCAAAAACCTCAAGTAAACTTTTTTCACGTTGTCATTATGGGGTGTTGTGTGTAGAATTCTGAGGAAAAACATAAATTTAATCCGTTTTGGAATAAGGCTGTAACATAACAAAATGTGGAAAAAGTGATGCGCTGTGACTACTTTCCGGATGCACTGTATATATGTTTGGTATCATTCTTTTCAGAATTTATTGAACTTTAATGTGATGTTGTTCGATTTACTGATTCTTATTTCATTTTTAAATTCTAAACTAAAATATCAAGAAAGTTGTGGTTTTTGTCAGTTAAAACGAATGGATCGTTTATTTAGTCTCTTATAAATACTCAAGCATAATGGACCTTGGTTTAACAGGAATACTCCAGTCGGTAAGAGAGTAAATATTTTATTCTCATTTCATGATTTTTACTCATTTACTCACTTAAATAACAATTTATTTTTCTTTTACATATGTATAGAATTTTGTGATTTTTACTCCAATAAATAATAATTTTTATTTTGTACATTTACAGATTTTACTAATATTTTGGCCGTAACTGGTGGTTGGGCGCCGAAGGTACCAGGAGGGCTTGCCCCCCTAGTTTATTTAAGAATATAACCAAAAAAAAATTGATTTACATGTGGCTTTGAATGAGTTAAAAACTCGAGCTCAAATGTCAATCAACAGGGAGTTTACACGTATTCTTGAATGGTGCAGAGGTAAGAACTGCTGCCTTATAACCCAGAGGTCCCAGGTTTGAGACCAGGCGCTCCACGTTTTGAGTAGTGAGCAGGTATTATTATTATTATTTCTACAATATAATAAAAACACACATTTGATTTAAGTTTGTAACACCTGGTGTAAATTTTGTCTACTTGTAAAAACAAGCACTTGTTTTTTTATTATTCAATTTTATTCTGTCAGTGACGTTCATGTTGTACAACGAACTTGCCCCTCCCTGTCTGAGTTGATTGCATTTATCTCCATTCTTTTCACAAGAGCAGCGATGACCACAGTTGGTGCTGTGGCTGACGCCTACTAGAACTATCTGTTGTACCAGCAATCAGAGATGCAATGTCCCGTGACCACTATTAGACTACCATATGGCATTTGCACTTTGACAACAAAGACACCCAAGCAAAACATGTGAAAAACGACAGATCTGCTGCAATTTTGGACATCTGGCAACATTTTGTTGGGAACTGTGTTTTGAGTTACAACCCAAGGCAAAGACTTTCTGAGTCTGTGGTCATAAAGCTTATGGAGCTATTTCTGGACAAATGTAGAACCATAACAACAGACAGCTTCTTCACAGCATTTTCCCTGGGTAATAGACTGCTGTACCATGATACAACTCTGCTTGGCATCTTAATTAAAATGGGACTTCCACCTGCAGCTATAGTCGCTTTAGTACGCAAGCAGTTTGCCAGGCTAGAGTTTAGATTTGGCAGTGCCATGCTGACAGTGTATATGCCCAAAAAGAAGCCTTTGAGTTCAGTCTGTAACAGCTGGTGTAAAGTTTTGCATCCTGTAAAAGATATTGCTGAAGCGGTATAACCAGACACACAAACACTGGTGAATCATGTCTTCTTAGTATCTTGTTGTTACTTTAATTTTTTGTTATTCAATTTTATTCTTGAGTTAAAGCACTCTTGTTTCATTATACCTTTGCGGAAGTGTTTATGTTATATTCCAGTCTCCACTTGAATGAGATTGAATCCGTCTCTGCCTCTCTCACGCATGTGCATCATTATTTGAAAATGCTTTGCTATTCCTTATTGATACAGTTGACTGTCATTTCTTTCTCTGTTTATGTTGTCAGAGATCCAGCTGGTCAAGTGGGTGGAGAGTTGATTTTGGGAGGTGTTGATTCCAAGTATTTCAAGGGAGAATTCCATTATGTCAATGTTACACGCAAGGCATACTGGCAGATCAAAGCTGATGGGTATGTAAGGTTGCATTTGCTATTGACTTTTTTGTCAATGTGTAACATTCAACATTGCCTCCTGAGCAGTAACCCGATCACTACACTTAATTCTGAGATTTATGTTTCCTCATATGGGATAACAGTAAAGTATCAGAAACCACAGCACAAGTAGCTGTTAAAAAGAAACCTCTGTACTGTATGTCTATGGAGGCTGGTTAATGTAGCTGACCTATAGGAATCAGAGACATGATGCAATAGTGAGATCATTTCTCCCCACATCTCTGTCTTAGTTCTTCCTCTACACTTTTCTCACTGCACCACATTTGATATCTATCCATCCATCCATCCATTTTCCAACCCACTGAATCTTAACACAGGATCACGGGGGTCTGCTGGAGCCAATCCCAGCCAACACAGGGCACAAGGCAGGAACCAATCCCGGGCAGGGTGCCAACCCACACCAAAATTAAAATTCTGCAACACATTTATGTATATATAACAAGCTAACCCTACACATTGAAATTCTTGGCTTTACTAATGCTGATGTCAGGCATTCTAGACTCCTCCAGTACTGCTTGCTCCCTTCCTAGAAGTTTTGGAGTAAATACTGCCTGGGGAATGATGCTCAATACTAAGGTCCTTTGAACTCGGACAATTAATAACACAAAAGCATTGGTGGCCATGTGTGGGAGAAAAATATCATTTTTCCTTAGTATTGAAATAGGGGCCCAAATTACACCTGTACTCTGCTAACACTCAGACCCTAATAATTATCTTCTCATAACCTTGCATTTACAAAACATGTATCCCCTTGCACTCCTCACATTTTCTGATCATTTTTTAAGGATCTCTCTTGCTTGACATGAGACACCATAGTAATTTCTGTGATTATCTCTCTTATTTAGAATTAAAAACCAGCTGTCTGGAATTTTAGCCTGGTCTACTTGGCAGAGTTACTTCATGACAATTCCAATTACACAATGTCTGACTCTGCTTATTTTGTCTATTGAATCTTTTTAGGATCTCTGTTGGGAAACAGTTGTCACTATGCAAGGGCGGCTGCCAAGCCATTGTGGACACAGGCACTTCTTTAATAGTTGGTCCAACTGAAGAGATTCGTTCTTTGCAAAAAGCAATTGGGGCCAAACCACTTTTCATGGGAGAGGTAAGAGCCAGTAAAATGCAGAGAAGCAAGAGTATTAAAACCTATGAATTAGTGTTGACTTTTTAGTAACACAACCCCAAACTCTGCTTTTTGATT